>NC_068429.1:42964040-43264040 GCF_023373465.1 Oncorhynchus keta
GTTTTCGTTAATTATTTGTTCAGGCCAGGGTGTGACATGGGTTTATGTTATTGTTCATATTGGGGTTTGTAGTATTTGGGATTGCGGCTGATTAGGGGTGTTGTATAGGCTTGGCTGCCTGAGGCGGTTCTCAATCAGAGTCAGGTGATTCTCGTTGTCTCTGATTGGGAACCGTATTTAGGTAGCCTGGTTTCGCTTCGTATTTCGTGGGTGATTGTTCCTGTCTCTGTGTAGTTTCACCAGATAGGCTCGGTCACTTTGGTTTTTCTTTTTTACTTGTTTTGGAAGAAGAGAACGAGCGCCATTCTCCTTGTGGAGATGGTGCTAAATACATCAACACTGTCGGTCCCTGGGATTGGGCTGGTCAACACGATTCGGTTTGCTTGGAAGGAAAAGGAGTTGGAGCCTTTAGGACGGGAATCTTTTGGAAGGATAATATTGATGGGGATTCTAAAGCAGACGGTGAAGGACGTGTTTTGTTTCCAAGGCAACTCGTTGGAGGGAGCATACGACGTGGCACTATATACAGAGGAAAAACACGATGATATCCTGAGAAGGGCAAGAGCAGTGGGAGGTGAGAGGCCACTACGAAATAACAAGCCTGGCGAAGAATAACTTTAGGGTTGTAACTGTCAACATTTACAACCCTTACGTTAAGGACGAAGAGGTGAGGGCTTTTCTGGGGAGATACATGGATAACGTCTCCTCAGCAAGGCACCTCAAAGACTCCCTTGGGTTTTGGAATGGGAGGAGAGGCTTCCAGGCCCTCCTCAGAGAGGACCCAAAGGGACATGGTGGCTACCTCCATCCTCCTGCTATGTTCTCCCTAGGGGCTGACAGGGGGACGTTGTTTTATGCACGTCAGCCCCCATTTTGCAGGCGCTGTATGGCCTACGGTCACATATTCGCCTCGTGCAGTACAAGAAAATGCAGATTTTGTGCATCTGAGGATCACGAGGCGAGGGATCGTGACAAGCCTAAGACGTGCCATGGGTGTGGCTCGTCAGCACACCTGTGGCGGGGGTGCCTGGCCCGTCAGAGGTCATATGCGTCTGCGGCTGGGGGGAGCAGGAGCGGGGATGGGGGAAGAAAGGAGGGGAAGGAAGCACGCCTCATGACCAGAGTACAGGTCCAGAGGGGAAGGCCACAAGGAAGGAGGAGGAGCAAGAAGCGGCGGATGGAAGAGAGAAGGAAACGGAAGGCACGGGAGTAGGAGAACCAGGAAAAGCGGCGGAAGAAGGCAACCGAGTGGAGGAGCATGAGAGAGAAGAAAGCAAGGGAGGAGTGGTGGAGAAGGAGATGGTGGAAGAGCAAGTGGACTGGGGGAAAGTGCCCTGGTGGAAGAGATGAGGGGTATGGTGGAGGAGCTGGCGGGGGGAGGGTGGTATCTCTCCACTGCCGCCATCACCAAAGAAGAGAATGAAGAGGAGGGTGCGATTGGCCGACAGTGAGGGGGAGGGGATGGCCAAGAGAGTGATGGGGTGGGAGAAACCTCTGGGTTGCTGCTGGTTTCCCCAGGCCCTCAACTTCTGTTGGGTGGGGACACACCTAACAAGACTCAGGACTGGGTACAGGAGGAGGTGGGGAGTTTTTTGTTTGGGGACTCAGCCTCCCCAATTTTTTTCCAAACCAGCTGCAACACTGGGGAGGGGGGGCAGGATTGTGGGGGTAGACCGGTAGATATGGAGCAGGGGAGCATCGGGTGAGTCTCCTGGTTTTTTTTTTTTTTCTGTCTGGGTTTAGAATTTGAGTGTATTACATGTTTTTATTTTTTTCATGGAGTCTAATTTTACTTTTGTTAGTTTAAATGTAAGGGTTTTAAGGGATTTTGTTAAGAGGAGGATTTTTGTTTTTTACAGGAGGTTCACCTGAGGGATGGAGGGGATGTTAGTAGGTTTAAGAGGGAGTGGGACAAGGGGGAGTCGGTTTGGGGTGTTGGGGGGGTGCACTCATCGGGGGTAGGGATTTTGTGTGGGCACAGGGAGGTAAAAGTGGAGGATTCTTTTGTGGTAATGCAGGGGAGGGTTATAGGGGTGGATGTCACGATAAGGGATTGTAAATTTAGATTAGTGGTGGTGTATGGGCCACAGGTGGTGGCAGACAGGAGGGAGATGGTGGACTGTCTGATGCCCCTGTGTGTCACAAATAGGAAATTAGTGATAGGGGGGGATTTTAATACAGATTTAGGAAGAGGGGGGGATAGCAGTGCGGGCGCCATTGCCAGGCTAATGGCTTGCCATGGTCTGGTAGATGGTGGTCTGCACACTACTCCGAAAATGGACGGTCCTACATGGCGCAACTCCAGGGGGGTTGAGCGGAGGCTCGACTATATTTTTGTACCCAGGTCTTTGGGTAAGTTGTCTGGGCGGCTGTTGCCTGTTTTCTTTTCGGATCACGACGGGGTGCTCCTGCAGGTGGGGTCGCCAGTCTGCCTCTTTGGTAGGGGGCACTGGAAGCTAGATCGGGATGTGCTGGAGGAGCAGGCTTTTGTTGACAGGTTTTATGGTTTCTTTTGGAGGCTTGAGGGCCTCCGGTCCATGTGCGAGGGGGTGTTATAGAGTGGTGGGAATTAGTTAAGGTGAGGATTAGGGCTTTTATAATAGGGTATTGCAAGAGGAAAAAAAGGGAGGAGAGGAGGGAGGTGGATCGTATCCAAAGGTTAATTGAACTCGAATACGAGGCAGGCAACCTTGGCGGGTCGTTTGACTGGGAGAGATCCGCAACCCTAAAGGCGCAGCTCAGGGAGTTGCAGGAGCGGAAGGCTCGAGTTTTCATAGTGGCTTTCTAGAACATAATGAGACTTGTTCTGCTATGTTCTTTAAGTTGGTTAGGGCAAGACAGAGTAGGAAGGTAATGCATAGTGTTAGGGAAGAAAATGGTAGTATAGTTAGAGAACCAGAGTATATGGTCAGGGTGACAACTGATAATTTCCAAGGTTTATTTAAGGAAAGGGAAATAGATGTAGAGCAGGGAAATGTGTTTTTAGAACACTTGTCCAGACGGTTGCCGGAGGACATTAGAGAAGTGATGGAGGCCCAGATCTCATTAGAGATTTTATCTCAAGTTTTGGGGTATACTTGGACCAGTGGTCCTCGAAGTCTTGAAGGCCATCCTTGAGACGGGGGTCCCGGGGGGATCAATGGCTGTTGGTGTGCTGTCACTTTTATATAAGAAGGGGGAAGTAACAGACCTTGGCAACTGGCGGCCGTTGACCATGCTGTGGGTAGATTACAAGCTACTTGCAAAGGTTTTAGCAGACCGGTTGCGCACAGCCCTTCCCTACGTCGTTCATGAGGATCAGACGTGCGGGGTAGAGGGCCGCTCTATTAGATGGAACCTACAGTTAATCAGGGACTCCATCGCTTGGGTTGAAGATAGAGGACTGCCTTTAATGGTAGCAGCGCTAGATTAAGGCGAAAGCCTTCGATCGCGTGAATAGATAATAATAATAATAATAGATCCTTTTTATTCAGAGTGTTAGGTCGATTAGGATTTGGGGAGAAGTTTATAGGATGGATTCGTACATTATATGTCGGAGCGGGGTGCCGAGTTAGAGTAAATAGTCACTTGGGTGACGTTTTTGACCTCTCATCTGGGGTCAGGCAGGGGTGCCCACTCTTGGCTCTCCTCTTCGTTCTGTACATGGAGCCTCTGGGGGCTGCCATTAGGGCAGACACAGGGGTGGAAGGTTTGCTGATCCCTGGAAGTGGTGGGCTGCGTGTTAAGATGACGCAGTATGCCGACGACACTTCCTTGCTGTTGTGCAAGGACTCGTGCCTGACAAGGTCCCTTGCCATCTTTGGGGATTTCACCCGAGCGTCGGGAGCAGTTCTGAACCATGCAAAGTCTTCCATCAAGTTTTTCAGAAGATGGCGCGGTAGAACGGATGTGCCTGGGGGGTTATCTCTCTGTGAGGGGGCCCTGAGGATTCTCGGGGTCCATTTTGAGACCTCCGGCTCAGCGATGCTAAACTGGAACATGCGTATTGCAGTGGTACAGAGGAAGCTAGCAATGTGGAAAGCTAGGTATTTGTCTTTTATGGGCAAAGTCCTGGTCCTAAAGGTGGATGTGTTGCCGTCTCTTTTGTATTTGGCATACATCTCCCCATTGCCGGCTTGTCTGAGGAGGCCTCTAGTGAGGCTTGTGTTTCAGTTTATGTGGAGTGGCAGGTGCGAGTGGGTCGCCAGGGCACGCATGATCTGTCCCATCAGGGAGGGAGGTAGGGGGGTACCACATTTCCCCCTCAAGCTGGACACAATTTTTTGTTTCTTTCTTGTTAACGGAGCTTTCTCAGCCAGTGATACACCAGTACGGTTACCTCCTGCGGGTGTTTTTCTCGTATCAGGCGAGAAGCATAATGGTGTGGTCTAACACGGGTCCTCGGGCGGAACAGCTGCCGTTCACCCTGAGGTTGAAGTTGCCCGAGTAGGGTGACGTTATGGATAGCAGAGGCATGGAGTATACGACGTGTGAAGAAATCGACAGGTGGGCGGCCGACCCAGAGAGAGTGCAGGAGCCCGCCTGGGATTCGCTGGAACAGTGCGAAGAGGGCTATAGGCGAATGGAGTCGAAAAAAAGACACGCCGGCTAAAGCGGAGAGGCGCTGGTATAAACAGGCAGCGACAGCTGGAGCAGCAAAAGGAGGATGAATTATTCGGAGAATGGACATGGGAAGACGTGTTGGATGGTAAAGGTTGTTACACTTGGGAGGAGATATTGGCCGGAAGAGATCGCCTCCCATGGGAACAGGTGGAGGCACTAAGGAGAGCAGAGGCAGCCGGAGATAGGAAGCAAGGAAGCCCGAAAAGCAGCCCAAAAAAATTATTGGGTGGGGGATTTAATGGGAGTATGGCTATGCCAGGTAAGAGACCTGCGCAAACTCCCTGTGCTTACCGGTGGGCTAGAGAGACCGGGCAGACACCGTGTTATGCTATGGAGCGCACAGTGTTTCCAGTGCGGGTGCATAGCCCGGTGCGGTTCATACCAGCCCTTCATGGTTCATACCAGCCCTTCGTATTGGCCGGGCTAGAGTGGGCATCAAGCCAGGTAAGCTTGGGCAGGCTCGGTGCTCAAGAGCTCCAGTGCGCCTGCACGGTCCGGTCTATCCAGAGCCACCTCCACACACCAGTCCTCCGGTAGCAGCTCCCCGCACCAGGCTTCCTGTGCGTGTCCTCAATCCTGTAGCACCAGTTCCAGCACCACGCACCAGGCCTTCTGTGCGCCTCGCCTGTTCAGCACAGCCAGAGCCTTCCTTCCCTCCTGCGCTGTCGGAGTCTCCCGCCTGTTCAGCACAGCCAGAGCCTTCCTTCCCTCCTGCGCTGTCGGAGTCTCCCGCCTGTTCAGTGCTATCAGAGCCTTCCTCCTCTACAGCGCTGCCGGAGCCTCCTGCCTGTTCGGAGCAGCCTGAGCTGTCAGTCTGCATGGAGCTGCATGAGCTGCCAGTCTGCAGGGAGCTGTCAGCCTGCAAGGTGCTGTCAGTCTGCATGACGCAACCAGAGCTGTCAGTCTGTATGAAGCAGCCAGAGCTGTCAGTCTGCATAAAGCAGCCAGAGCTGCCAGTCTGCAAGGAGCTGCTAGTCTGCAAGGAGCTGCCAGTCTGCAAGGTGCTGCCAGCCTGCATGGAGCAGTCAGAGCTGTCAGCCTGCATGGAGCAGTCAGAGCTGTCAGCCTGCATGGAGCAGTCAGAGCTGTCAGTCTATATGAAGCAGCCAGAGCTGTCAGTCTGTATGAAGCAGCCAGAGCTGTCAGTCTGTATG
This sequence comes from Oncorhynchus keta, assembly GCF_023373465.1. Lineage (NCBI taxonomy): Eukaryota > Metazoa > Chordata > Actinopteri > Salmoniformes > Salmonidae > Oncorhynchus > Oncorhynchus keta. The sequence continues at coordinate 42,969,797 of NC_068429.1, forward strand.
AAGCAGCCAGAGCTGTCAGTCTGCATGAAGCAGCCAGAGCTGCCAGTCTGCAAGGAGCTGCTAGTCTGCAAGGAGCTACAAGTCTGCAAGGTGCTGCCAGCCTGCATGGAGCAGTCAGTGCTGTCAGTCTGCAAGGAGCTGTCAGTCTGCATAGAGCAGCTATATATCCGCCAGTCAGCCATGATCTTCTAGATCTGCCAGTCAACCAGATTCTTCCAGATCTGCCAGTCAACCAGTCTCTTCCAGATCTGCCAGTCAACCAGATTCTTCCAGATCTGCCAGTCAACCAGTCTCTTCCAGATCTGCCAGTCAACCCGTCTCTTCCAGATCTGCCAGTCAACCAGAATCTTCCAGATCCGCCAGCCAGCCAGGATCTACCAGAGCCTACTACCTGCCTGAGCTTCATCTCAGTACTGGGCTTCCTCTCAGTACTGGGCTTCCTCTCAGTCCCGAGCTGCCCCTCAGTCCCGAGCTGCCCCTCAGTCCCGAGCTGCCCCTCAGTCCCGAGCTGCTCCTCAGTTCTGTGGGGTTCTGGGTGAGGACTATTAGGCCATGGTCGGCGGCGAGGGTGGATTATCCCAGGACGCGAAGGGGAGGAACTATGACTTTAATGGAGTGGGGTCCACATCCCGAGCCGGAACCGCCACCATGGACAGACGCCCACCCGGACCCTCCCTGTGGTTTTGAGGTGCGTCCGGGAGTCCGCACCTTAGGGGGGGGTTCTGTCACGCCTTGGTCATTGTATTTTGTGTTTTCGTTAATTATTTGTTCAGGCCAGGGTGTGACATGGGTTTATGTTATTGTTCGTATTGGGGTTTGTAGTATTTGGGATCGCGGCTGATTAGGGGTGTTGTATAGGCTTGGCTGCCTGAGGCGGTTCTCAATCAGAGTCAGGTGATTCTCGTTGTCTCTGATTGGGAACCGTATTTAGGTAGCCTGGTTTCGCTTTGTATTTCGTGGGTGATTGTTCCTATCTCTGTGGAGTTTCACCAGATAGGCTGTAATTAGGTTTCACGTTCCGTTTGTTGTTTTTGTATTGAGTTATTTCATGTATCGTTCCGTTTTCATTCATTAAAGATCATGAGTAAGAAACACGCTGCATTTCGGTCCGACTCTCTTTCGACAAACGAAGAACGCCGTTACAAATACCTCTTAAGCTTTTTTTATGCTCTATCCAAAAACGTCCAACCCTCTGAGAGGCAAGAAGAGAACCACATGCTCTCCCTGGATCAATTGGACAGTGTTGGTAGCTCCAAGCGCAGCTGTTGCAAACTTAATGATGCTGTGATTGTTTCATCAGAACCCTACACTCCATCAGTTAAAGAGGAGATTCTAAAAAATGGTAACAACTCAGCAAAATCTTTTGATGTGAGCGATGCCGCTTTCAGGCTCCTCCGTTCCGATCTGCAGATCAAGGGGAAGAAAATCCTCTTTTCAAGTCAACACTACAAGGGAATCACACGGCGCATATAGTCTCTTAGCTTTTAAGTGGGTTTAGAAGCATCCAACACACTACGATTTGGCCTCAACACCCACGGGCCGATTGGAACTTCGCTAACATTTTTCTCGTCTCTGACAGACCCTGTCAGACAGTATGCACTTGAAATGACTTCATCATTTTATGTCAGGTTAATTTGAACTGAGGCGTACAAACACGCACAAACGTACGCGCACACACTCGCACACTCGCACGGAGGTAGAGAGCAAGAGAGACAGTCCCACCCACATTGTTTTTCTCACATAGAAGAATATGCAGTGGTCCAAGCCTGACCTACACACCTGACATTCTGTGTGCGTCATAAGCACAACACAGTGGCCTCCTTCCAGTGTTTTTCTCCGTGCATTGCCGCATTTCCGCGAAGGTGGGCGAGAAACTGGGGTATTTCAGAATATTAATGGAGGATAGGGTTTATGGATTCACTTGACAACATTCTCATGGCATTTCATTTTATGGCGCAAAATGATGTATGAGCAGCACTGGGGCATACATTCATTGTTATTGCTTGGTTCTCTGATGTAGACACATTCACTACTACGTCCTCATTGTTTGATCTATTTCACCTTCCAGACCGCTGTAGTGGGTTGATCTTCTTTTAAAGCTGTGGGTACGTACAGTATTCAGATCAGTTCATAAAAATGCATTTGCACTCCCTTATGGTCCTGCAGACAGACTGACAGAGGTCTTTGTGTGAACTGTGAGGTGACTGACACCCTGTTTACCTACACTTCCCCAGCACCCAGAAACCCGCTGGGCTCCATGCAGCGTGGTGACAGCATCACTTCTTATCTCTCCTACAACTCCCTCTCTCTCTTCCTGTCTCCCCCCTTCCATACTTCTCTCCCTCAGCAGCCTTTGTGCTCAGCTGATTCCAGGCCCCGCTTCAGGCTCTCTCTCTCTCTCTCTCTCTCTCTCAGCGTTCTGTCCCATGACTCTCGGAGACGCAGGACATGCAGGGGTTCTCGTCCTATCAGATGATGGGTGAGAGAAGAGGCTGCTGCTCCTTCTCCCAGTCCCCAGCACTGATCTGAGATAGTTCTGCCAGAACACCTGACATAGGCGCTGAGGAAGACAAACTACCCGTAGTGCTGCTTTTCTCAGCCTAGATCTCTTCTCCTCCCCCCTCTCTTCTCTCTCCTCTCCTCCTCTATCCCCTCTCTTCTCATCCCCCTCTCCTCTCTACTGCTCCCCTCTATGAGATGGAATCATGGCTGAAAAAAAGTTACTTTATAAATCTCTGTAGATCAGAAAGGCTTCTCTGGAGGTAAACATGTATTTTCTGTAGCCATGGCTCCTCTACCTGCCTGTCTAGATTTGTCCTACTGTCTTGTAGAGGAAATAGACTGTTGAAATTACACGGGGTGAAGAGGATTGATACGGTTCCTTCTGTAAACAAAGTGCTTGTGGAGACGACTGATATTCAGTGCTACAAAGTATTGTCTGTGTTCACTGTCAAGCTCTCTATGGCGCTATATGTCTGGAAAACATCAGACACCTCAGGGAAATAGAAATGCTTGGTTGACTTTGTGGTGGGGTAATATTTGACATGTGTATATTATATATTCCTCACATGTGACCCATGATGAGACTATGTTATTAGCCTATTAAAATGTTTATCTCACACTTAAGTGTCACGCCCTGACCTGAGTATTCTTTGTTTTCTTTATATATTTTGGTTTGGTCAGGGTGTGACGAGGGTGGTATGTGTGTTTTTGTCTCATCTAGGGTGTTTGTACTGTCTAGGGGTTTTGTAGATTTATGGGGTTGTTTCCATCTAGGTGTTTGTGTAGGTCTATCGTTGACTAGATTGGTTCTCAATTAGAGGCAGGTGTTTATCGTTGTCTCTGATTGGGAACCATATTTAGGCAGCCATCTTCTTTGGGTATTCCGTGGGTTATTGTCTATGTTATACGTTAGCACATTGTTTCATTAGCAGTCACGGTCGTTTTGGTTAAGTGTTCTTTGTGTAATAAAGAAGAATGTATTCTAACCACGCTGCGCTTTGGTCTACTCCATACGACGATCATTACACTAAGATGAATTAGCAATATGCAAGAGTCTATATGGTTGAGTTACAGTATAGCCAATCATGAAGATAAGTGTTTCCAATACATCATCGGTGTGCATCATGTGATTTCAATCAATTAGGAGTAGGTATAAACCAATTACTAATTGGTTTGTTTATGTCTTTGGAAATGCCTATCTTCTCTCTTTTTTTACTACATAGTGAAATGTCCCTTTAAGTTACAAAGCATTAACAAGCATTATTCTAGGCCTGATCAGAGGGGGGAGAGAGAGAAATCATAGCCTGAAAGAAAGAATGAAAGAGACGATGACAAACTTTGGGACTGGTAGGGACATCTCATGCCCTCTTCTAGGTTTGGCAAGGTACAAGGGAGAAGGGGTGGTGGAGTTTTGTCCTTTTTTCTTCCTCAACTTGATTTTTTTAAAAATCCTTCATCTAAGTCGAGGAATTGTTATAAAGACATTTCGCTATTTGATTTTGAATTTTAGGAACCCTTTAGCTATAAAAACAAAATATACAAAACATATATTTGAATAACAGATTCATACATGGAAAAACAGATTGTTCGGACGTTACAGATGTTTCTGGTCTGGTCTGACAAACATCGCTGTAGCTTGGCCACCTTCCACCGCAGATGCGGAAGGCATTGGTGGTACAATTGGTGTCTGCGGTGAATTTGAGACAGCCCAAAAAAACGATATCTCTAGCTTAAACAGATGGATTTTGATGAGGATTTTTTTATTATACTAATTACATTTCTGCGGGGTGTGGATATCGACTCTAGGGGTTTAAAACAAACTTTTGTGGATACATTTATGGGGTAGAGGGTATGAACCTGGTTTAAGGTAAGGCTTTAGGTTTAAGGGGTAGGTTTGCGAATCAGATACGAACCCAGTTTAGGGTAGGGGGTTTGGGTTGGGGGAGGGGATAAATAACTATTAAAAATGGAATGTAGAGGATGGAAACTTATTCTTCGGCATACTGGAAGGAATGTGGTGTTTTTGATTTTTGAGAAATGGGGTGAATGGTTGTGGTTGTTGATGTCTTTTGTGTTTCAGTCGTTCAACAGGAGTGGCAGTGAGGATTACGCACAGGTCTTCTTCAGAGCAGCAAAATACCATCTACATGGTGGTTTGGATCTCAGGTAAGTATTCAGGTAAGTAGTTAGGTAGGTATGCATGTTAAAAGGCCACTCCAGGTAAATAAACATGTTTTAAAAAGAGGATTATATGCAGTACCAGTCAAAAGGTTGGACACACTTACTCATTCAAGTTGTCACAACACAACTGATTGGCTCAAACACATTTAAAAGGAAAGAAATTTCACAAATTAATTTTTAACATCGCAAAACTGTTAATTGAAATGCATTCCAGGTGACTACCTCATGAAGCTGGTTGAGAGAATGCCAAGAGTGTGCAAAGCTGTCATCAAGGAAAAGGGTGGCTACATGATTCCATATGTGTTATTTCATAGTGTCTTAATTATTATTGTACAATGTAGAAAATAGTCAAAATAAAGAAAAAACGTAGAATGAGTAGGTGTGTCCAAGCTTTTGACTGGTACTGCATATAATCCTCTTTTTAAAACATGTTTATTTACCTGGAGTACGTAAAATGTTCTTATTAAAAGCTTTTATTAAAAGCTGCCAGTCTCTATGCTTCTCCTTAGGGTGTTTGAAATGAGTATGGATAGTAAAAATGTACAGTATATAACGTCATTTAATAACAAATTCTTATTTACATTGACGGCCTAGGAACAGTGGGTTAACTGCCTTGTTCAGAACAACAAATTTGAACTTTCTCATCATGGGGATTCGTTTTAGCAGCCTTTCGGTTACTGGCCCAACGCTCTAAACCGCTAGGTTACCTGCCGTTATTAAAAGTTATGTGAAAATATATATCAACTTACAGTGCAGTAAAACCAGGGTTTAGGCTGTTAAAATGTCAGCTTCTATTGGATTCCCCAACCGTCCTGGACAAGGGTATGATGGTTTAAAGTAGGTCCAGGAGTTAAAAATAAGGCATTACCATTTTAAAATATCCGTAGGGGTGCTGGATAAAAATCTGGGCGGGTCAGTTTGTTCCTCCTGAATCATGGGCTTCAGAGATGGGTTGTCCACCGAACAGCACCCCAGAACAGCCATCCTTGCCCCAGAACAGCCTGTGCCCCAGAACAGCCTCTCCTCTAGTGTTCTCAGTCCTGAAAGTTCATGTATGTAGTCTGAATGTAGTCTTTGTGTACGTAGGCTGTCTGCATGCCATCTTGATTGCAAGGTTTTGTCTGAAGTTTTCTAACATGAGAACTCCTCCCGTTCCACCTCGCTTGTGTAGCATACTCAAAGAGCGGCTGGATGTAGCTCTGGTACACTCTGATGGCTGTTCCGGGGGTGTCTCCTCCTTTCCTTCTGCAGAGTATTCTCAGGTGGTTCAGGTGCTTCCTTCCCTCCTTCTCAAGACACTCTGTTGGCGCAATTTCATTAGAAAAACCAAACCGTGGCAGGCCCTGCCGGAACCAGCACGAGCTGGCCTTGTCGGTTCTTGTTTGCTTTCCATTTGCCAAGGAACTGAAAACAGGACTAGGTTTAATTCGAGGGAAAGACTGCGTGCGACCCATTACGTAATTCGACAGTGACATCGTTGTGATCCTCGGGTGACTAGCATTTTAAGGTATGGAGGTGTTAGCCGGAGTATTTTGTGCCAACCTTTTCCATTTTGTTCATGGGAAGCAATGGGGACTGAACCAGAGGAGACAGCTGAAAAGAGAGAGAAATACACAATGTAAATGATCATCATGGGAGGAGAAGATTGCTTCAGCCTATTAAAAGACCAGATTATGTGTCGAAAGAAACGCTCAAGAGATGTATGTGTATCTGTTTAGCTAACTGGTGTGTATTTGTCTTCGTGATATCTTCAAATACAGTGTGTGCAAATGAAGTAAGATTAGGGAGGAAAGGCAATAAATAGGCCGTAGTAGCAAAATAATTACAATTTAGCAAATAAACACTGGAGTGATAGATGTGCAGAAGATGAATGTGCAAGTAGAGATACTGGGGCTGCAAAGGAGCAAAATAAAATAAATAACAATATGGGGATGAGGTAGTTGGATGGGCTACTTACAGTGGGGCTATGTAGAGGTGCAATGATCTGTAAGCTGCTCTGATAGCTGATGCCTAAAGTTAGTGAGGGAGATATGAGTCTCCAGTTTCAGTGAATTTTGCAATTCGTTCCAGTCATTGGCAGCAGAGAACTGGAAGGAAAGGGAGCCAAAGGAGGAATTGGCTTTGGGGGTGACCAGTGAAATATACCTGCTGGAGCGCGTGCTATGGGTGGTTGCTGCTATGGTGTTCAGTGAGCTGAGATAAGGCGGGGCTTGACCTAGCAAAGACTTATAGATGACCTGGAGCCAGTGGGTTTGGCCACGGATATGAAGTGAGGGCCAGCCAACGAGAGCATACAGGTCGCAGTATATGGGGCTTTGGTGACGAAACGGATGGCACTGTGATAGACTGCATCCAATTTGTTGAGTATAGTGTTGGAGACTGTTTTCTAAATGACATCGCCGAAGCCAAGGATCGGTAGGTTAGTCAGTTTTACGAGGGTATGTTTGGCAGCATGAGTGAAGGATGCTTTGTTGCGAAATAGGAAGCTGATTCTAGATTTAATTTTGGATTGGAAATGCTTAATGTGAGTCTGGAAGGAGAGTTTACAGTCTAACCAGACACCTAGGTATTTGTAGTTGTCCACATATTCTAAGTCAGAACCATCCAGAGTAGTGATGCTAGGTGGGCGGGTGGGTGCGGGCAGCAATCAGTTGAAGAGCATGCATTTAGTTTTACTTGCATTTAAGAGCACCTGGAGGCCACGGAAGGATAGTTACATGGCATTGAAGCTCATCTGGAAGTTAACACAGTGTCCAAAGAAGGGCCAGAAGTATACAGAATGGTGTCGTCTGCATAGAGGTGGATCAGAGAATCACCAGCCGCAAGAACGACATCATTAATGTATACAGAGAAAAGAGTCGGCCCGAGAATTGAACCCTGTGGCACCCCCATAGAGACTACCAGAGGTCCGGACAACAGGCCCTCTGATTTGACACACTGAACTCTGTCTGAGAAGTAGTTGGTGAACCAGGCGAGGCTGTTGAGTCTCCTGATAAGAATGCAGTGTTTGACAGAGTCGAAAGCCTTGGCCAGGTCGATGAATACGGCTGCACAGTATTGTCTTTTGTCGATGGCGGTTATGATATCGTTTAGGACCTTGAGAGTGGCTGAGGTGCACCCATAACCAGATTTTGTCGCGCTTTCAGAACATCAGATATCTGGATTTGGTTGAAGGAGAAATGGGTAAGGCTCGGGCAAGTTGCTTGTGGGGGGTGCAGAGCTGTTGACCGGGGTAGGGATAGCCAGGTGGAAAGCATTCTCAATTATTGTAGATTTAGATGGGGATTTAGATGGGGACATTATCGTAGATGGTGTGGGAACATTAGACTGGTGGAAATCTGTCCTTTGGTCTGATGCGTCCAAATTTGACATTTTTGGATCCAACGGCTGTGTGTTTGTGACACGCAGAGTAAGTGAACGGATGAACTCTGCATGTGTGGTTCCCATCATGAAGCATGGAGGAGGATGTGTGATGGTGTGGGGGTGCTTTGCTGGTGACACTGTGAGTGATTTATTTAGAATTCAAGTCACACTTAACCAGCATGGCTGTGGCAGCATTCTGCAGCGATATGCCATCCCATCTAGTTTGCACTTATGGGACTATCATGCGTTTTTAACAGGACAATGACCCAACACACCTCCAGGCTGTGTAAGGGCTATTTGACCAAGAGGAAGAGTGATGGAATGCTGCATCAGGTGACCTGGCCTCCACAATCACCCGACCTCAACCCAATTGAGATGGTTTGGGATGAGTTGGACCGCAAAGTGAAGGAAAAGCAGCCAACAAGTGCTCAGCATATGTGGGAACTCCTTCAAGACTGTTGGAAAAGCATTCCAGGTGAAGCTGGTTGAGAGAATGCCAAGAGTGTGCAAAGCCATCATCAAGGCAGAGGGTGGCTACTTTGAAGAATCTTGCATCTAAAAATCTATATTTAGATTAAAACGGTTAGTAACTAAGGGCTCTGTCCTCAGATAATCGCATGGTTTGCTTTCGCCGTAAAGCCTTTTTGAAATCTGACACGGCGGCTGGATTAACAAGAAGGTACGTTTTATTTTGATTTATAACACATATATTTTCAAGAATGTTAAATATTTGTATTGAGTATGTTTGAATTTCATGCTCTGCAATCTCACTGGATGTTGGCCAGGTGGGACGCTACCGTCCCACCTGGGAAGTTTTAAAATAATATTTTGTTTTTAAATGATGTTGTGAATTGGAATTGTAGAGTTACAGTGCCTTCAGAAAGAATTCGGACCCCTTGACCTTTTCCACATTATGTTATGGTACAGCCTAATTCTAAAATGGACAAAAAAACTATCCTCAGCAATCTACACACAATAGTGCATAATGACAAAGCAAAAACAGGTTTACACCTTTTTGCAAATGTATTTACAATAAAAAAATATAAATTCTTTATTTACATAAGTATTCAGACCTTTTGCTATGAGTCTCGAAATTGAGCTCAGGTGTATCCTGTTTCCATTAGTCATCCTTGAGATGTTTCTACAACTTAGTACAACTGTGGTAAATTCAATTGATTGGACATGATTTGTAAAGAAACACACACCTGTCTATATAAGGTCTCACAGTTGATAGTGCATATCAGAGCAAAACCAAGCCATGATTTAGAAGGAATTGACCGTAGAGCTCCGAGACAGGATTGTGTCGAGGCACGGATCTGGGGAAGTATACCAAAAAATGTCTGCAGCATTAAAGGTTCCCAAGAACACACTGTCCTCCATCATTCTTAAATGGAAGAAGTTTGGAAACACCAAAACTCTTCCTGGAGCTGGCTGCTTAAACAGCAATCTGGGGAGAAGGGCCTTGTTCAGGGAGGTGACCAAGAATGCTATGGTCACTATGACAGAGCTCTAGAGTACCTTTGTGGAAATGGGAGAACCTTCCAGAAGGACAACCATCTCTGCAGCACTCCACCAATCCGGCCTTCATGGTAGCCCGCGGTAGCCCTCACATGACAGCCCGCTTAGAGTTTGCCAAAAGGCACCTAAATACTCTCAGACCATGAGAAACAAGATTCTCTGGTCTGATGAAACCAAGATCGAAGTCTTTGGCCTGAATGCCAAGCGTCACATCTGCAGGAAACCTCTCACTATCCCTATGATGAAGCTTGGTGGTGGCAGCATCATGCCGTGGGGGTGTTTTTTAGCGGCAGGGACTGGGAGACTAGTCAGGATCGAGGCAAAGATGAATGGAGCAAAGTACAAAGAGATCCATGATGAAAACCTGCTCGAGAGCACTTGGGACCTCAGACTGGGGCCAAGGTTTACCTTCCAACAGGACAACGACCCTAAGCACACAGGCAAGACAACGCAGGAGTGGCTTCGGGACAAGTCTCTGAATGTCCTTGGGTGGCCCAGCCAGACCCCGGACCTGAACACGATCAAACATCTCTGGAGAGACCTGAAAATAGCTGTTCAGAGAAACTCCCCAAATACAGGTGTGCCAAGCTTGTAGCATCATACCCAAGAAGACTTGTGGCTGTAATTGCTGCCAAAGGTACTTCAAGAAAGTACTGAGTAAGGGCCTGAATACTTATGGAAATGTGATATTTCTATTTTTTAATTTTTTATATAAATTAGCAAAAATGTACAAAAAAATGTACAAAAATCTGTTTTGCTTTGTCACTGTGGGGTATTGTGTGTAGATTGATTAGGGAAACAAACTATTGAATACATTTTATAACAAGGCTGTAACGTAACAAAATATGAACAAAATCAAGAGATCTGAATACTTTCCGAATGCACTGTGTGTCTAATGGTAAAATGAACAATAGGGAGTACAGTACTTTACTAATCCCCAAGGGTACAATCATGTGATAGGGTGTATAGTAACCAATAAAGGGAGATAACCACTGAGCTAAGGGACCAGGCTTGGTCTGTCATGCTAGTAGTTCTGTTGTTAGTCCAGGTGGTTTGTTGTCCAAAAGGTGTTGGTGGAGTTGAGTGTCTGTGAGAGGAGGGAGAAAATCACAAAGAATGAAAAATATATAACATCTGTTATTGAACATTGTGCTTATTTGTCAAATGGGACACACATCAACTCACCATAGCGTAGGTGGAGATAGTGTAGTTGGGAAGTGGAAGTGTTTCTCATAACATGCTGAATTACTCTTACAGTATTGAATGAGGACAGCTACCTATTACACTTGCTATAAGGTGCAGTCCTGCAATATTACTCTTGCAGTATGCTGTGTATGATGTAGGCCTAGGCATTTACATTGTATTTCTATCACAAAGACAGATACACATTATGCCAGAATAACACCGTAATGCAGGAGTGCATGTGTAGACTTTACCATGAAATGCTTACTTGCTAGAACTTTCCCAACAATGCAGAGTTAAAAAGTAATACAATTAATAAAAAAAAAATAGTAACACTATAGATAGCAATACCAAGGCTATTTACAGGGAGTACCAGTGCCTAGTCAATGTGCAGGAGTACGAGGTTGTTGAGGTAGATATGTACATGCAGGTTGGGGTAAAGTGACTACCATTAACTTCAAGTTAGGGTTTGATCTAATATTATGATTATAACATCCCAAAAACATTCAAAGAATGTTTTGGATAATAAAATGTATCTAAAATGTAAGATTTAAAAAAATATATATACAGTGCCTTGCGAAAGTATTCGGCCCCCTTGAACTTTGCCACCTTTTGCCACATTTCAGGCTTCAAACAAAGATATAAAACTGTATTCTTTTGTGAATAATCAACAACAAGTGGGACACAATCATGAAGTGGAACAACATTTATTGGATATTTCAAACTTTTTTAACAAATCAAAAACTGAAAAATTGGGCGTGCAAAATTATTCAGCCCCTTTACTTTCAGTGCAGCAAACTCTCTCCAGAAGTTCAGTGAGGATCTCTGAATGATCCAATGTTGACCTAAATGACTAATGATGATAAATACAATCCATCCGTGTGTAATCAAGTCTCAGTGTAAATGCACCTGCACTGTGATAGTCTCAGAGGTCCGTTAAAAGCGCAGAGAGCATCATGAAGAACAAGGAACACACCAGGCAGGTCCGAGATACTGTTGTGAAGAAGTTTAAAGCCGGATTTGGATACAAAAAGATTTCCCAAGCTTTAAACATCCCAAGGAGCACTGTGCAAGCGATAATATTGAAATGGAAGGAGTATCAGACCACTGCAAATCTACCAAGACCTGGCCGTCCCTCTAAACTTTCAGCTCATACAAGGAGAAGACTGATCAGAGATGCAGCCAAGAGGCCCATGATCACTCTGAATGAACTGCAGAGATCTACAGCTGAGGTGGGAGACTCTGTCCATAGGACAACAATCAGTCGTATATTGCACAAATCTGGCCTTTATGGAAGAGTGGCAAGAAGAAAGCCATTTCTTAAAGATATCCATAAAAAGTGTTGTTTAAAGTTTGCCACAAGCCACCTGGGAGACACACCAAACATGTAGAAGAAGGTGCTCTGGTCAAATGAAACCAAAATTGAACTTTTGGCAACAATGCAAAACGTTATGTTTGGCGTAAAAACAACACAGCTCATCACCCTGAACACACCATCCCCACTGTCAAACATGGTGGTGGCAGCATCATGGTTTAGGCCTGCTTTTCTTCAGCAGGGACAGGGAAGATTGATGGGAAGATGGATGGAGCCAAATACAGGACCATTCTGGAAGAAAACCTGATGGAGTCTGCAAAAGACCTGAGACTGGGATGGAGATTTGTCTTCCAACAAGACAATGATCCAAAACATAAAGCAAAATCTACAATGGAATGGTTCAAAAATAAACATATCCAGGTGTTAGAATGGCTAAGTCAAAGTCCAGACCTGAATCCAATCGAGAATCTGTGGAAAGAACTGAAAACTGCTGTTCACAAATGCTCTCCATCCAACCTCACTGAGCTCGAGCTGTTTTACAAGGAGGAATGGGAAAAAAATGTCAGTCTCTCGATATGCAAAACTGATAGAGACATACCCCAAGCGACTTACAGCTGTAATCGCAGCAAAAGGTGGCGCTACAAAGTATTAACTTAAGGGGGCTGAATAATTTTGCACGCCCAATTTTTCATTTTTTGATTTGTTAAAAAAGTTTGAAATATCCAATAAATGTCGTTCCACTTCATGATTGTGTCCCACTTGTTGTTGATTCTTCACAAAAAAATAAATGTTTATATCTTTGTTTGAAGCCTGAAATGTGGCAAAAGGTCGCAAAGTTCAAGGGGGCCGAATACTTTCGCAAGGCACTGTATATCCTTTGAATGTTCTCCTAATGTTCACTGAAACATCTGTAACAACCACCACAGAACATTCCCCAAACTTTCTCATTAGGTTTCTGGGTAATACAATAACACAATGTACCAGTAATGTTTTTAGAACATAATTCTGCAACAAATTGTGAAAGAAACAGAAATGGTTCTGAAAAAACATTAAGGGAACGTTCTACTAATGTTGATGAATAATGTCGTTAAATACACCCATAACAACAAGCAGGGAATATTCCCACAATGCTCTCATATGGTTGTAGTGTAACGTTATGAAATAATTGTTACAATAATGTTCCCTAAACATTCATGTCTGGATTCAATTCAATTGGTTCTGAGAATTCCGCTAACATTAATGGAGATTCATCTGAAGCGCATCCTAACCAGGTATAGGATTAATTTGACCACCCAACAAACCAACATTTGTTCTGTGAATGTTCCCAGAATGTTAAAATAACACAAAAACTATCCAGTTGTGCTGATTACATAATGTTCGTAGAAAACATTCACCTTATGTTGCATGAAAGAGAACGGAAAGGAAAAGGGGGATACCTAGTCAGTTGTACAACTGAACTTTCCCAGAATGTTGGGGACATTCTGTTGTCTGTTCTTCAAACAATTCCCAGAATGTTGGGGACATCCAAGAGATATGTTCCCAAAACACAAAAACTGACAAGTTAAGCTAACATTCTTACACTGTTTGCAACATGGTGCACAAAATATTCCCTCAGTGGTTTTAGAATGGTATTTATATGCTCCCAAACAAAAACATTCCTCTGACATTGCAACAATGTTAACAGAACATATTTTTTTTACGATATTTGAACGTTCCCAAAATATTTCATTATAACTAATAGTGTGACATTATAAAAGAAAGGTTTCCAAAAACACAAAATCTGTCCATTTGTGATGACATTCTTGCAATGTTTGTATCACGGTGGACAAAACGTTCCCTTAATGTTCTGAGAATGTTATTCCTATCTTCTCAGAATGATAGTCCTACGTTTTGAACAGTCCATGGCAGGCTTGTTTGGTTTTTATCTTACTGTTGAGGAAGTTAGTTGTGCAACATCCATTTTCAGAAAAAAAGAAAACCACGTAGAAATATGTTTAACCACTTATTAAGCAATGAATATTGCAAGTCTTGGAGTATAGGCTCTGCTCCTTCAGAGTAGCTCACTGCCCACGCAAAGCATCAATGTAAAATAGCCTACAGGCAGTGAGTGCGGTAAACTATACCAATCCCCCTGTAGGAACACAGATAGACTGCCATTAAGGTAGGCATGATTGTTAATAGCCTCTCATTTGTGCCATCTCAGTTTATGCGTCAGCCTGAGGCAGGGCACTCGGGTTTCCCTTCTGAACTGTGTCTGCTTAATTTCAGAAAGTAAACACCAGGTAGAAATATATTTAACCATTTATTAAGCAATGAATAATCCAAGTCTTGGCATATAGGATCTGCTCATTCACTGCCAAAGCAAAGCACAAATAAAGCAAAGCAAAGCATATAAACTATACCAATCCCCCAAAACAGCGATCTCCTCTGGCCCCGACGGATAGGAAGGAAATTGATTCGGAGGAGCAGGAGGAGGCGAGTTTGATAAGGACTCACCCCATTCCTGTACAAGGGACCGAAGACAGCTTTTTAATTAACAAAGTTACTTTTTTTTGCAGGTTTTCATGTCTTAAAAATGTTTTACTTTAGTTAGATCATTTATACACATTTTAAATGGCTTTTACAGAAATGGATGTTTTACATGAAAAAGTACTTTTATTTTTGGTAGTTTTTACTGGTTTTAACAACCTTTTAACAATTTAAATGTAATATGCAGATGCTGTTTTTATGCTTTTATGTCGTTTTTATGTGTATAAATGTTGTACATATATAAATGAGCTGTTTTAAAGGGAAATGTGACAATAAAACTTTTCCAAAATAAAAAAATCTGACTATCTTGCCAACGTAACAGTGTGAACCCAGCCTCGCTAGAGATGCACCACCGGATGCTCTCACTGAACTATAAGTGTAGCCTGTTCATCTGTGGACCTATATGAAATATCTACCATCTAAGTAATATGCACTCAGCCAACCACCTGTGCTGTAACGATAACCACCAAAGCAATGCTATTGATTGTGGGCTGAACGCCGACACAGCCGATACAAGGCATGAACATCACATTTTACATCCAAAATCTCCTTGGTGTTTAATCTAACGTTCGTAGGAAACAGAGGACCAAAGCCCCATGATCTCCAATGTGGATACAGGAATCTAATCAAATCAACAAAAAAATGTCACATACACATGGTTAGCAAATGTTAATGCGAGTGTGGCGAAATGCTTGTGCTTCTAGTTCCCACAATGCAGTAATAATAGGTCGAGAAGCCGTTCAAGCAGCGCCGATGCGAAATGAATGGTCTGCGTATAGCTCAGGAGATAGCCCGCAGCCTTGGGGGAGGAGAATGAGCCATGGTGAAAAACAAATATCTCGTCATTGGTTTGCCAGCATCAACGATGAATAATGGATCACCCAGTGTGGCCAGTGGTTGCCATTTCATGAAGCGCAACATGGAAGAGAGGACAGCAAGTAAGGTTAGTTTGAGCAACGAAAGTTTAAGAATCTTTACCTACATGGTGAACATGTGAGTGTCCATAAATAAATCAGAAATCATGCAAGAATTAAAGAGAAACAAAAATGAGGTGTATTCTCCAACCGTGAAAGCCATAAGGCTGCCTCTAATTAAAATATCCTGTATGAGCCCAAAAACCCTTTACTTAAACGTGAACCCATTTTTGTTGATATAGAGTGAGGGTTATATTTTTCTAATTGCCTGAAGATTGCTCTTTTTGAAGCCTATTGAGGCAGTAAGCGTCGTCATCTTGGTGTATGAGGATCTTCTAACTATGTAACATAGCTACTGGACCACAGGCTGAGCGAATCAGGATCAGCAATACTGCAGGAACTCATGTAGGTTCCACAACAATCAATCAAATGGAACATCGTAGCAGCAGAGGATCAGAGTGGAAACGGGATCAATTGAGATGCAGTAGCAGCGCCGATGCAGAATTGGGCACCCATGGCTCAGAGATAGCCCTCAGCACTGACGAAGGAACCAGAGCCGGGGACGAGTTCCAGTATCTTGTCATTGGTTGCCAGCATCAGTGTTGAACAGAGGTTCACCCGGTGCCGCCTGTGCTCAGCATGCATGCAGGCACCATGACATCAAAGAGAACAAAGCAGTGTTCGTTCTGGTGATGATGACAATGTTCCACATGTGAGAGGCCATAACGCAAACAGAGAATTTAAGAGATTATGCTGAATGAAAGGGAAGGAACATTTAGTGTATGAAGATCCTCTAAGCCATCATACGGATCGCCTCTTGAAAAGTGCCATGTAAACCAAACACCATTGCCTTAACGTGAATTCCAACATGTGCTACTGAGAGAGGAGATACTATTTGAAATGAATTTGGAATAGAAAAGGCACACATGTTTATATAACAGAAGACTTTGTACAGAGAAGACCATACAGTAGATTGCTGCAGAGCGGCACACTACATTATCAAAAGTATGTGGACACCTGGTAATCGAACATCTCATTCCAAAATCATGACCATGGAGTTAGTCCCCCTTTGCTGCTACAACAGCCTCCACTCTTCTGGGAAGTATTTCCGCTAGATGTTGGAACGTTGATGTGGGGACTTGTTTCCATTCAGCCACAAGAGCATTAGTGAGGTCGGCACTGATGTTGGGCGATTAGGCCCGGCTTGCAGTCGGTGTTCCAATTCATCCCAAAGGTGTTCGATAGGGTTGAGGTCAGAGCTCTGTGCAGGCCAGTCAAGTTCTTCCACACAAATCTCAGCAAACCATTTCTGTATAGACTCGCTTTATGCACGTGGGCATTGTCAAGCTGAAACAGGAAAGGGCCTTCCCCAAACTGTTGCCACAAAGTTGGAATCACAGAATTGTCTAAAATGTCATTGTATGCTGTTGTGAGTGTTGCAACCGAACACAGGCGATTTTTAAGCACTACGCGCTTCAGCACTCGGCAGTCCCATTCTGTGAGCTTGTCTGGCCTACCACTTCGCAGCTGAGCCGTTGTTGCTCCTAGACGTTTCCCCTTCACAATAACAGCACTTACAGTTGACCAGGGCAGCTCTAGCAGGGCAGAAATTTGTTCGAAAGGTGTCATCCTATGACGATGCTACATTGAAAGTCACTGAGCTCTTCAGTAAGACCACGCTACTGCCAATGTTTGTCGATGGAGATTGCAAGGCTGTGTGCTCAATTTTTATACACCTGTCAGCAACGGGTGTGACTGAAATAACGGAATTCACTACTTTGAAGTGGTGTCCACATACTTTTGTATCTATGCTGTATTTTAGATCAGTTAGCTTTGACTGGGGCCATCAAATGCATGGCATGCTGTGCTATTGCCTCTGAAATAATGGATATCTAAATCCCACATCATTCCTGCTCCACACCAAATGGCAAGCCATTTCCAGTTCCACTGTTAGCGAACTGAATATTAGTTTTCTGCTCAGCTATTAAATATAACTGCCCATTTGTGATTTAGCAAATCTATTGCAATAACCTTGAGAACGTGCCAGAAAACATTTCACACAGAAAACTAATCGGAAGTGAATTGTATATTGCCTCCTACAGTGAAGGTCAGGTCCAATGCAGGGGACAAAGACTCATATACACCAATCAAAGCCGGACTTGAACCTCACAGATGTACAAAAGCAAGTGACTTTACTGTATTTACGCAGCAGCGCCTGTTGTCGTTTTACACGCTGAACTAATTATGTAGACTGTTTAATTCATGCTAATCAAACCTGACGCTTGCAGATGGCTGATATATTATGAATGACCCCTTGTTGTTGTTTAGAACCAGAGTAAACCAGTTGGTATGTGGAGGTAACTGTTACTGTAGGCTACTTGCTGTGACCTGTACTTAGTTTTTTTATTTTTTATTTAGTTTTCTTCGCAAGTCCTCAACAGTACAGTATGTCCTTTGGGAATTCCCTTCCCCTGCCTGTTTGAAGCTCTGTAATGCCATCCACAGCTACCTCATCTGTCGACCACTCCCTCATCCACACACTCGCAACCCATATAGGGTATGAAAATGGCAGATTTGGTTACTGATAAGCACCCAAATTGAAATGCAGGGTGCTTAACTGACAGGCATTCTAAACTTCTGCAGCACGCGCAACAAGAAGATGCCTCCATCCCTCCCGCTAATTGGACTACTTTTGCAAAAACATTTGTTGTCTAAGTGAGGGGAATGCTGTACATTAAGAGGACTCAATGTATTCTGAATGATGAGATGTTGAGGATTGTGACAAATGGCTGTTTTGACGTCATATAAGAAAACCACACCCAAGAATATAAATGTGCGCTTCACGATTCCATGTCATAAAGCTCTTCTCATTTACAGTATCGAAGTTGATGACCGATACGTTTGATGTAACAGTTACAAAGATGACATGGGTTGTTCTGCACCGAATGAACCTCTGTTGAAGGCCAAAGAACATCAGCTGTAGAATACGTATCTGGATGCGGGTTCTACACAAAAACGACACGTGCGCTTGCTTCAGTTCCTCAATGGCACGGGCTCTTTTCTTGAGTCATAAAAGTGCACTGAAATGACTTAGGAACTGTGCTCACTTTGGAGAGGAGTGAGGCCACTTGGAGACACTAGTTAAGACCTCTCACTCCACCCTTTACTTTTTTTTTGTCTTGTGTTTCACCTACCACCATGAATGTTCTTATCATGTTACTGAATGTATCCAGAGTACTTTCAGATTTTGTTACCTACAAATGAGTGCAGTAAATGTAAAACGCACATAAAATCAAGTGTGATGTATGAATTCACTCTTGTGTCAGGTAAACTGTTGTGTCCTCACCTTTGGTCTGATCATTTCCCCATAATCTCCAAACTCTTCCCTTTCAATTGGGATCATGGTTATGCATATGCTTCTCTTATTTCTTCTGTGAGAAACATTTAAATGTGGCCCTATCCATAAAGGGTTAACAAAGGATAATATGCTGTTTCATCCAGCCACAATGTCACGCCCTGACTGTAGAGATCCTTTTATTCTCTATGTTTGTTTAGTCAGGGTGTGACTCGGGTGGGAAACTCTATGTTCTTTTTTTCTATGTTTTGGCCGGGAATGGTTCTGAGTCAGGGACAGCTGTCTATCGTTGTCTCTGATTGGGAATCATACTTAGGCAGCTTTTTTCCTTTTTGTATTTGTGGGAAGTTGTCTTTGTTAGTGGCATTATAGCCTAAGTAAGCTTCACGGTCGTTTCCTTGTTCTTTGTTTTGTTGGCAACATATACCAATAAAGGAAATGTACGCTCACCACGCTGCACCTTGGTCCTAGCGAATTTGTAAGTGCTTAAGATCCCTTTCAATCTCTTTAACACAGACCAATGTGCTGGGATACATCCATCCAATCACCATTAGCTGTTTCATGACCACTTTTAATCAAATAAGAACTTGCAATTTGTTTCTACTAATAACTTTTCACTGGGGCATTTTGCCTTTCCCCTTTACATTGGGAAGGGGTTAGGTTTATATTAATCAGTTGAATTAGTTTAAAGAAAGGTTAATAACTAATTTAATAGTGCATTGATTGAGCTAACTATATAGAGATTGTGTAATGGAATAAAGATAGAAGGGCTAACACAAGACGATATATTGCAATCATTAACATTTAAAAAGGTTTCATAATTGTGTGCACAAAATAAACTAATACTTGTGTAACCTACTTGAACCACAACTTTGATTCCATTCCAAGGGGTTAGGCTTCCCCACTTACCTTGTACTCCTGTCTGTGACGTCCATTGAAAATCACTTTTTTTCCTTTTCGTATGAGGCTTCTGAGTCTTCAGCAGCAGTTACTCTTTGATAAGACGTGACATTTCTGGAGGGAAATACTTCAACGATTTGTATACGACTCTTAACATTTTTCCCGGCGTGCACGAGTGATTAGGGAAGTGAAAAGAGTTCATATGGCAGCAGGGTGAACATTGCATTCCAAGAGCCACTCACCAGACAGCACAAAATTGGGCAAAATGAGAGGAAACTCTTTAGGGAGGTGGGTTGCGTTGCAAAATGGCATCTAATTCCAAACAGTACGCTACTTTTGACCAGAGCTCTGTTCAATGCGATGCACCATGTACGGAATAAGTTTCCATTTGGGAGGAAGGCTTTTAACAGTGGGGTTAAAAGGAGTGAAACACATGTTGAATATGACTTCCATAATGACGCCGTGAGATTTGCCGCCATGCTCGTCTTCTTTAACCTACTGCCTAACGTCTGCAGATTTCTACAGCAAAATCCAGTCCTAGATTTGCTCAGCAGAGAAATCTTTTAGGCACTGGACAACATGGCATTTGAAAGAACATTAAAGGTCCTATGCAGCGTTTTTTTAAACCTCATTAACAAATCAATTCTGAGTTGCAGTTAAGTACCTTTCTGTGATTGTTTTCAATGAAAATGGTAAAAAAAAAGAAACAAATAGGTTCTATAAAGCAGCAACTAAGGGTTCTGATTGGTTACAGTCCTTTTTGGGGATAAAGTGCCTTCAGAAAGTATTCATAACCCTTGACTTATTCCATGTTTTGTTTGTGTTACAGCCTGAATTCAAAATTGATGAAATAGATTTTCTCTCTCTCCCATCTACACACAATACCCCATAATGACAAAGTGAAAACATGTTTTTAGAAATGTTTGCTAATTTATTGAAAATGAAATACAGAAATATCTCATTAACATACGTTTTTACAACCTCAGTCAATGCTTTGCAGAAGCACCTTTTGTAGCAATTACAGCTTTCTGGGTAAGTCTATAAGAGCTTCCCACACCTGGATTGTGCAACATTTGTCCATTATTCTTTTCAAAATTCTTCAAGCTCTTTCAAATTTGTAGACAATGATTTTCAGGTCTTGCCATAGATTCAAGTGTACTGAACAGAAATATAAAGGCAACCCTTGAAGTGTTGGTCCCATGTTTCATGAGCTGAAAAAGAATATCCCAGAAATGTTACATACACACAAAAAAAAGGTATTTCTCTCACATTTTGTGCACAAATTTAATTACATCCCTGTTAAGTGAGCATTTTCCCTTTGCCAAGATAATCCATCCACCGGACAGGCGTGGCTTTTAAGAAGCTGAATAAAAGGCGTTATCCTTACACAGGTGCACCTTGTGCTGGGGACAATTAAATGCCAATCTAAAATGTGCCGTTTTGTCACACAACAGATATGTCAAGTTTTGAGGGAGCGTGCAATTGGCATGCTGACTGCAGGAATGTCCACCAGAGCTGTTTAATGTTAATTTCTCTACCATAAGCTGCCTCCAACATTGTTTTAGAGAATTTGGCAGTACGTCCAAACATCCTCACAACCACAGACCACGTGTAACCACACCAGCCCAGGACATCCACATCTGGCTTCTTCACCACCCTGACAGCTGATGAAACTGATGAGTATTTCTGTCTGTCATAACGCCCTTTTGTGGGTCAAATTAATTTTGATTGGGTGGGCCTGGCTCCCCAGTGGGTGGGCCTGGCTCCCAAATGGGTGGTACTATGCCCAAGTCAACCAGTGTTTTTGTCTCAGCTCCTGCTTTTCCAAGTCTATCTTTTTCTCGCCCTCCTGGTTTTGACCCTTGCCTGTCCTGACTCTGAGCCTGCCTGCCTGACCTGAGCCTGCCTGCCGTCCTGTACCTTTGCCCCACTTCCCTGGATTCTCGACCCCTGCCTGCCTTAGCCTGTCATTTGCCTGCCCCTGTTGCTGTATTAAACATTGTTTCTTCAACAGTCTGGACTTGGGTCTTACCTGAAACGTGATATAACGATTACAAGCAACCCATAACATGATGCAGTCACCACTATGCTTGAAAATATGGAGAGTGGTAGTCAGTCGTGTTGTATTGGATTTGCCCCAAACATAAGACTTTGTATTCAGAACCAAAGTTCATTGCTTTGGGACATTTTTTGCAGTATTATTTTAGTGCCTTGTTGCAAACAGATGCATGTTTTGGAAGATTTGTATGTTGTACAGAGTTCTTTTCACTCTGTCAATAAGGTTAGTATTGTGGAGTAACTAGAATGTTGTGGATCCCATCCTCAGTTTTCTCCTATGGTTGGAAAAAAACGCCCAAAAATACGTCCAAAAATATTCTAATTAACAGTCTCCCCTACATTTTAAGAAATAAACTATTTCTAAAAGAACAAAAAGTGTTTTGTGAACTGTAAAGAAGCATTGAAGAGCTCAAATGGTTATTTGAGTCATTATGGTTGCACACAGAACCATTAGCTTTCCAAAAAGAACCCTTGAGGAACCCACATTTTCTGTGTGTAGATTTATGTCCCTATAGGCCTAAAATCACTTTATATTCAAGGACTCGCTGGGATTATCTGAATTGCATTATACCGGCACTTCCTAATCTTTTGGGAATTGTGGGCCAGCTCCTCCATAAAAACAAAGTATCCTATCGCTGGCCCAGAACCACACACCGACATAAAAAAAGGTTGAACTAATACCCTGACTACACCGCTCGCATCGCGTGCGCGAGCGTTGCAAAATAAATGTTTGAATCTATGTTATTCCATTATTGCACCCACACTGCTCGCGCGCCAATGAAGGTCTGCGTTGCCAAGGGCTAAAAGAGAAGTCATTCCTATTTCTGACGCAGATCGCGCTGCAAGTCCTGCCTCTCCCATCTCGTCATCGGTTAATAGAAGCAGGTACCCACATGCCATCTCCTCATTGGTTATACCCACGTGGGTGATTGAAAGACGAACTGATTTGCCAGTTGTCGTGGTAATACTATGAAAGTGCAGCTGCCAATCACCATATCAATTCAAAGATGACAAAGCCTGGAAGGTGGAGAGATGACTAGAAACGATTCAGTTGACCGTTTTATGTGTGGATTAATTTTAGAGGACCTTGTGCATTTCATTTCATGCAGACTATAATAATAGTCATGAAAATGTGGTTTAAAGTAATGGAAAATGTATATAAACCGTTAACAGTGAATAATCAGAGGTCTCTATAGCATAATATAATTTGTGAATTCCGTCTTGGAAAAAGACAGCTCCTGCACATCTTTCATCCTAAGTCAAACACTGGTCTAATCCATCCTCCAAACCACACTCTCTCTCCACATTGCGACTGGTTGTTGCGTTGGGTCTTGCCACCTCTAACACTGGCAAGTTGGCTGGTAAACCTTATTATTAAGGTGATTATAAATGCACTTTTGTTTAATTAGAATGCAGGTGAAATCTATTAAAACGCAGATTGTTTTTGGAGCGTCTGCATTTTGAGCTAAAGCTATTATCAAAAAGAGAAACAATGTGACTTCCTTTGTTTCAGTCTCTTTCTGGCTTTCTGAATTTCTACACTCTTAGAAAAAGTGTTCCGAAAGGGTTCTTACCTGGAACCAAAACATTTTTTTCAAATAGTTCTCCTATGGGGACAAGCTCTTTTTACTTGCACACAATATAGCTGGGTCGCCCGTCCTGTCCCTAGGGGTCCATCACCCTGCAGCGCCACCAAACATTATTCGCAGATCCCAGACTATAGCCTTATGCTGATGTCCTGTATCTACTGTAGGTCTACCAATCAATTCAAGATGGAACTTTGTATCGTTCGCTGATATGGTTAATAAACCTACAAAATGAGATCCGTAGACCGGTCTTCCCTGGCTGCCTGACCCTGCTGGGACCCCTGTCACCATCTGCTCTTGCTAAGACATGATGAGTAGCATAGTGTTGTGTACTGACTGCACTCGAG
The DNA here is from genome assembly GCF_023373465.1 of Oncorhynchus keta. Classification (NCBI taxonomy): domain Eukaryota; kingdom Metazoa; phylum Chordata; class Actinopteri; order Salmoniformes; family Salmonidae; genus Oncorhynchus; species Oncorhynchus keta. The sequence continues at coordinate 42,993,547 of NC_068429.1, forward strand.
GGCTGCATTCCTGTGGGATGACTGCTGGACCTGCAGGTCCCGACAGAGATCATTGCAGGGAGGTGGAGGTCAGACAGATGATTTAGGGATGAAAAATGTTTTGATCTCCCACAGATGATATGGAAACGGTCCTCTTTCTGAATTGTATGAGTTAGCCTAAATATACGACTAAAATAACATATTCTTTACATTATTCACACAATTTTTGCTGCATCAACTTCAGTAGCCTACCTCTCCTCGTTGGGTGTGAGAGTTCAACTGTGCAGGTTCTTCAATCCAGAACTCTCATATTTGTTAGGAAATGTCCTCCTTCTAACCAGAACTCTGTAACTTGAGTTACTATATTTCATAACAATGAAAAAAAAAAGAACAATCCTCATGAAATGACCAGGCCAGGATCTCATATGTGTACGACGTTTCAGGTAATATAATTTGTTTATATCTACAGTACCAGTCAAAAGTTTGGACACACCTACTCATTCAAGGGTTTTTCTTTATTTCTACTATTTTATACATTGTAGAATAATAGTGAAGACATCAACACTATGAAATAGCACATATGGAATCATGTAATAACCAAAAAAGTGTTAAACATATCAAAATATATTTAATATTTTAGATTCTTCAAAGTAGCACCCATTGGCCTTGATCACAGCTTTGCACACTCTTGGCATTCTCTCAACCATCTTCACCTGGAATGCTTTTCAACAAACTTAAAGGAGTTCTCACATATGCTGAGCACTTGTTGGCTGCTTTTCCTTCACTGTGGTCCAACTCATCCCAAACCATCTCAATTAGGTTGAGGTCAGGTGATTGTGGAGGCCAGGTCATCTGATGCAGCACTCCATCACTCTCCTTCTTGATCAATTGCCCTTACATAGCCTGGAGATGTGTTGGGTCACTCTCCTGTCGAAAAACAAATGATAGTCCCACTAAGCATTAACCAGATGGGATGACGTATCGCTGCAGAATGCTGTGGTAGCCATGCTGGTTAACACTCCTGTTGTGTTCGTTTCATAATAATTAATTATTTGTTCCCGGCCCAAAATGGTGAAGACACACAAAACAGAAAACAACTACCCACAACCCATAGTGGGAAAACAGGCTACCTAAGTATGGTTCTCAACGATTGACAGCTGCCTCTGATTGGGAACCATACCAGTCCAAACACCTAGAAATATAGCACACAGAACCAAAACATAGAATGCCCACCCCAACTAACGCCCTGACCAAACTAAAATAGAGACATAAAAAAGGAACTAAGGTCAGGATGTGACACTAATGTTGTGTTAGATCTTTTTATCAACTTAACCTTCCTGTTCTGTTCTGGTCAAATTGGACGGATAAAATTGAGTTCAGGCACATGCCCATTCATCAGATGGACACACTTTCCCTCCCAGACCCTCACATGCATGTGTGTTTGAGCACACACACACACACACACACACACACACTTCCATGGAAACCCCCATGTGAACTTTTCCCAAATATAATCTTTTCCCCACGGGAACCACACCTGTTGGCATTCTCACAAACAATCGCAACATTGTTTCAATAATATATAGAACTTTTCTCACAGCTCTGGTATATAAAGCATTTTTAGGCTTTGCTCACAATTCATTCTGGCAGCACAATGACCAAAATATATACTGTACGTGAGGCTCTTGGTCATATCTTTGACATTTTGAACCGGTCTAATGTCCATAACTCGTGTTACTTGGCCCAAGCAAGTCTCTTCTTCTCATTGGTGGACCTTTAGTAGTGGTTTCTTTGCAGCAATTATACCATGAGGGCCTTATTCACACAGTCTCCTCTGAACAGTTGATGTTGAGATGTGTCTGTTACTTGAACTCTGTGAAGCATTTATTTGGGCTGCAATTACGGAGGCTGGTAACTCTAATGAACTTATCCTCTGCAGCAATAACTCAGGGTCTTCCTTTGCTGTGGTGGTCCTCATGAGAGCCACTTTCATCATAGCGCTTGATGGTTTTTGCGACTGCACTTGGAGAAACTTTCAAAGTTCTTGAAACGCATTGACTGACCTTCATGTCTTAAAGTAATGATAGACTGTTGTTTCTCTTTGCTTACTTGAGCTATTCTTGCCATAATAAGGACTTGGTCTTTTACCAAATAGAGCTATCTTCGGTATACCCACTACCTTGTCACAACACAACAGAATGGCTCAAATGCGTTGAGAAGGAAAGAAATTCCACAAATGAACTTTTAGCAAGGCACACATGTTAATTGAAATGCATTCCATCTCATGAAGCTGGTTGAGAGAATTCCAAGAGTGTGCAACGCTGTCATCAAGGCAAGGGTGGCTACTTTGAAGAATCTCAAATATAAAATATATATTTTTTGATTTGTTTCACACTTTTTTGGTTACGTCATGTTTTGATGTCTTCACTATTATTCTACAATGTAGAAAATAGTCAAAATAAAGAAAAACCCTGGAATGAGTATCCTAACTTTTGACTGATATTGTATGTATGTATACAGTATATATGTTTTTACCCCTAATTTCAATTACAATCTTGTCTCATTGCTGCAACTCCCCAACGGGCTCGGGAGAGGCTAAGGTTGAGTTATGCGTCCTCCAAGACATGATCTGCCAAACTGCTCTGCTTAACACCTGTCTGCTAGCTGCAACAATGTATCTGAGGAAACACTGTTCAACTGACAATCGAGGTCAGCCTGCAGGCACCCATCCTGCCACAAGGAATCGCCAGAGCTTGATGAGCCAAGTAACCCCCCCCCCCAGCCAAACCCTCCCCTAACAACACTGGGCCAATTGTGCGTCGCCCTATAAGACTCCCGGTCACGGCCGGTTGTGATACAGCATGGGATCAAACCCGGGTCTGTAGTGACGCCTCAAGCACTGGGATACCGTGCCTTAGACCGCTGCACCACTTGGGATGAGCTCAGGTACGGTAATTTTAACCATGCTGAGATTTTGCATTTAGTTCAAAGGGAACCTTTTCATATTATCTGAAAAAGCAATATGGTTTGGAGAGGTTTGTGTTGTACCTCTTGATGGCGTCCCTCTTCCTGGCCTTTCTGTGCCAATTACAGCAATGAACCACCGGGACGTAGGTGACTTACAGAACCTCTCGTACCAGAAAGCCTGACAATCCAGAGAAAATGGTGGAAAGCAACAGGATTAGCTGACCTTTTAGACCCAGTAGGCCACTGAGTGAGTAGACTACTGCTGTGGAAATAAATCAAAATAAGGCAACATATCAAAGATATTGAAAAGTGTATAAACATTTTGAGATTTGGCCTCGGGGCCTGGGAGGGTAACACAGTTTATAATAGTGATTTGTAAAATATACAATAAAAACATTTCACAAGACCATTCTTAGCAGGATAGTGTTAAGCAGGATGTAATTAAGGCACTGGGAGGCAAACCACAAATATTGGTAGTCTAACAAAAGCGAACAGAAGACAAGGTTTGGCAAGGACATTCACTGCAGGAAAGAATGTGTTGACACATGCACACTTCAATGAATCATCATCACATAAACCTCAACAACAAAGGGGAAAAAATCACACCAATAAATCTGAAAGTCCTTGGCATTCTGCTTCTGCTTGCTTGTAGTCTTCTGGCTAATTATGTTGCATAGAACTGAAGGACTCCTGTGGAGAGAGATGACTTGTGGTTAGCCTCATTAACAAACATCTCCAGTAGCTCCAGTCCAGGGATTAGAAAGTGAAAAAAATTGAAAAGACAAAAAAGTCAGTCTTCATATCACCAGCTAGCTTCACGTTCATAGAGAGAGGGAGGGAGAGAGAGCGGGCGAGAGAGGATGAGATAGTCTAACCATCTCCTGCTCTCTCTATGTTATGTCTACCCCTGAGTCCAGGTTGATCTTCTTCAGCATTTTGCTGTGTCTTAGACACTGGTAATGTCTCTCTGAAATCGGTGTGAAGAGAGTGGAGTAAGGATTCATTTATCCTCCTCTCACACATCTCTCTCTATATATACACTATCATTCAAAAGTTTGGGGTCACTTAGAAATGTCCTTGTTTTTGAAAGAAAAGCACATTTTTTGTCCATTCAAATAACATCAACTGATCAGACATACAGTGTAGACATTGTTAATGTTGTAAATGACTATTGTAGCTGGAAACGGCTGATTCTTTTATGGAATAGCTACATACAGTAGCTCCAGATACTCAACGAGTCTAAAGAAGGCCAGTTTTATTGCTTCTTTAATCATCACACAGTTTTCAGCTGTGCTAACATAAAACGGTTTTCTAATGATAATTTAGCCTTTTAAAATTATAAAATTGCATTAGCTAATACAACCAGTGTCATCGGAACACAGGAATGATGGTTGCTGATAATGGGCCTCTCTACGCCTATGTAGATGTTCCATAAAACATCTGCTGTTTCCAACTACATAGTCATTTACAACATTAAGTAAGTAAGTAAGTATACACTGTATTTCTGATCATTTTGATGTTATTTTAATGGTAAAGAAAATGTGTTTTTCTATCAAAACAATACATTTCTAAGTGACCCCAAAATTTTTAACGGTAGTGTATGTATACAGAATATATATATATATATATATATAGTACCAGTCAAAAGTTTGAACACACCTACTCATTCAAGGGTTTTTCTTTATTTTACTATTTTATACATTGTAAAATAATTGTTAAGACATCAACACAGTGAAATAACACATATAGAATCATGTAGTAGCCAAAGAAGTGTAAAACAAATCAAAATATATTTTATATTTGATTCTTTCAAAGTTGCCACCCTTTGCCTTGATGAGAGTTTTGCACACTCTTGGCATTCTCTCAACCAGCTACATGAGGTTGCATTTCATTTAACAGGTGTACCTTGTTAAAAGTTCATTTGTGGAATTTCTTATTTTATTACAGAAAATAGACCTATTTGGTCAAATACAATATTATAGCAAGAAAAGCTCAAATAAGCAAAGAGAAACGGCAGTCCTTCATTACATTACATTTCGAGAACTTTTAAAGTTTCTTCAAGTGCAGTCGCAAAAACCATTAAGCGCTATGATGAAAGTGGCTCCCATGAGGACCTCCACAGGAAAGGAAGACACAGAGTTACCACTGCTGCAGAGGATAAGCTCATTTGAGTTACCAGGACTTATAGGGCTATCTATCTTCTGTATACCACTCCTACCATTTCACAACACAATGGATTGGCTCAAACACATTAATTAAGAAGGAAAGAAATTCCACAAATGTACTTTTAACAAGGCACACCTGTTAATTCAAATGCATTCCATGAAGATGGTTGAGAGAATGCCAAGAGTGGGCAAAGCTGTCATCAGGGCAAAGGGTGGCTACTTTGAAAGAATCTCAAATATATTTTGACTTGTTACTTTTTGGTTACGACATGATTCCATATGTGTTATTTCATAGTGTTGATGTCTTCACTATTATTCTACAATGTAGAAAATTAGAAAAAATTAAGAAAAACCCTTGAATGAGCAGGTGTGTCCGAACGTTTGACTTGTACTGTGTACTGTATATACACTACATGACCAAAAGCATGTTGACACATCAAACATCATGGGCATTTATTTGTAGTTGGTCCCCCTTTTGCTGCTGTAACATTCTCCACTCTTCTGGGAAGGATTTCCACTAAATGTTGGAACAATGCTGCAGCAACTTGCTTCCATTCAGCCACAAGAGCATTAGTGAGGTCGGGCACTAATGTTGGGCGAATAGGCCCTGGCTCGCAGTCGCCATTCCAATTCATCCCAAAGGTGTTTAATGGGGTTGAGGTCTGGGCTCTGTGCAGGCCAGTCAAGTTCTTCCACAGCAATCTCAACAAACCATTTCTATATGAAACTCGCATGGGGCGATGTCGTGATGAAACAGGAAAGGGCCTTCCCGTAACTGTTGCCACAAAATTGTAAGCACAGAATCATCTAAATGCTGTAGCGTTAAGATTTCCCTTCACTGTAATTAAGGGGCCTAGTATGAACCATGAAAAAAACAGTCCCAGACAATTATTCATCCTTCACCAAACTTTACAGTTGGCACTGTGCATTGGGGCAGGTAGCGTTCTCCTGGCATCTGTCAGAATGCCAGATGGTGGGCCTCCTGAGTTTGTGCAGTGGTCTAAGGCACTGCATTGTGGTCTATGGCACTGCATCACAGTGCTAGCTGTTCCACTAGAGATTCTGGGTTCGAGTCCAGGCTCTGTCGCAGCTGGCCACGACCGGGAGACTCATGGGGCGGCGCACAATTGGTCCAGTCTCGTCCGGGTTAGGGGAGGGTATTGGCCAGCAGGTATTTCCTTGTCCCGTCACGCACTAGCGACTCCTGCGGCAGGCCGGGTGCATTGCACTCTGACTCGGTTGCCAGGTGTACAGTGTTTCCCCCGACACATTGGTGCAGCTGGCTTCCGGGTTAAGTGGGCATTGTGTCAAGCAGCAGCGCAGCTTGGTTGGGTTGTGTTTCGGAGGCTCTCGACCTTCGCCTCCCCTGAGTCCGTATGGTAGTTGCAGCAATGAGACACAACTGTAACTACCAATTGGATACCACGAAAAAGGGGTAAAAAGTGTGATTCATCATCCCAGAGTCCTTAGCCCATACTGTTTTACTATTTGGTTTCCTTAAACTATGCCAAAGATATACTCTCAAGTTAATCTTAGAGCCTACTACCCAATTCCCGCAAACAATAGACACGTTATATGTCTCTATATTCAAGTGAGACTTCAATTTGTCCCACATTGTGCCGCTTGACCTCCAGCGTCTGCAGTATAAAACAAGAGAAGATACGGTGGAATAAAATGCTTACATTTAAGGATATGACCTTCACAGGATGATTTCCCAGCTTTTCTCCCTTGAACTTTGCTACAGTCTCTTTCATGGCTTTATGCAGCCATCCGCAGTCTCTTCTTCTTGATGCCCTGCTCTCTATGTTCGCTGGTCTGTGCATTTTACTGTGTGCATATGAAATCAAATTCAGCATCTCTTCAAGTGAGCCTCCATAATCCCAAAATACATTATCGGAATGCTGCATGACATACAGCAGTGAATATTGTATGCTTTATCTAGTTCTTCCCTCGCTCTCCCAGTCATACTTAACCTACTTCCACCCCACGATCCTCCTGCTTATGAAGATTCCATTAACTCTTACAGTCAGTTTAAAGTTCAAGAGCACAATTTTTTTTTTCATTTTCAAAGTCCTATTGCTGTTGGTTTTATGTTACCTGGGCTAATTTAAAAAGTGATGAAGGTCCGGAAAAAAAAAGTGGAAATGAAGACGCTTTTAGAGGTGGGATTTTATGACAGTTCCTATGCACTTGAAATCCTTTTAAAAATAATTACGCAGATTTTACCCACTAATTTACCCATATAAAGACCATGCGGTATTTCATATCACTATTTAAAGTTTTAGAAGCTAACTGTAAATATTGTATTTCCTTCTGCCAGCAGTCAGTTTAGTGCAAAGTGTAACAAACAGAAAATGACCCTAATCACACAAAGCCACGAGTCCTATTTCATCTATAATGGTAGACACTGACACAGTAACAACACTGAGCAACAAGGGCATTTCATCATGTACAAAGAGTGAAATTAAATCTTTGTCTATAGACCTCCAACTGATTTTTTATAACTTAAATTTTCCCCCAATGGGCTTAGCTCTTCCCATGCTAGAAACTTTGATTATATTTTGATTTGCAAAAGGCAAAAGCCTAATTCTGTTTAAAGGCAAAAAAAAAAAAAAACAGAATACAACATTGGCATTTGTAGAATAAAACGTTCACTTTTGCCATGGAACTCCAACCCGTCAAGGTGAGGCTAAGAACCATGGAGTGGAGTTAATTATGTCTCCAAGACACTCTAAAGTCTCTCTGTGTTGATGGTTAAAATCATGATTTGGATCATCTTGACATGTTTGACATCACCCTCCTGTAGACGCTAAGGACTGGCTATTCAGTACCCAATTTATTTGACACCTGGTATGTTTCTGTGGTGACTGGTTTAGTCATTATGCCCCATATTCCCATGTGACTGTACATATGACACATGACATGTTAAACGTTTTCTCATGTGGTTCTCTGTTAAATGATTTTTTTTTTAAGTCAAAAGGTTAATACCAAAAACTGACTGTCCTTAGGGCAGTTTGGGCAAATGCCAGATGAGCTCGTTCATCTTTAGCCCAGTGGGCCTTTCTAAATTTTAGTTTTTGACAGAAGGTTGATTCTTTTTTTGCTATTCGTGTCAAGCCCTGGTCGAAGTATTTTGTGTTTTTCTTCATGTATTTGGTCAGGCCAGGGTGTGACATGGGTTTTTGGGTGTGACATGGGCGCACTGGAGCACTGGAGCAGGTTTTCCTCAAGGATCTCTGTACTTTGCTCTGATTCTGACGAGTCTCCCAGTCCCTGCCGCTGAGAAACACACCCATAGCTTGATGCTGCCACCACAGTGCTTCACCGTAAGGACAGTGCCAGGTTTCCTCCAGACGTGATGCTTGGCATTCAGGCCAAAGAGTTCAATCTCGTTTTCATCAGACCAGATAATCTTGTTTCTCATGGTCTGAGAGTCTTTCGGTGCCTTTTGGCAAACATCAAGCGGGCGTTGTCTTTTACTGAGAGGTGGCTACCGTCTGGCCACTCTACCATGAAGGCCTGATTGATGGAGTGCTGCAGAGATGGTTGTCCTTCTGGAAGGTTCTCCCATCTCCACAGAGGACCTCTAGAGCTCTGTCAGTGTGACCATCGGGTTCTTGGTCCCTACCCTGACCCAGGCCCTTCTCCCCTGTTTGCTCAGTTTGGCCAGGCGGACAGTTCTAGGAAGAGTCTTGGTGGTTCCAAACTTCTTCCATTTAAGAATAATGGAGACCACTACATTCTTGGGGACCTTCAAAGCTGAAAAAATGTTTTGGTACTCCTCCCCAGATCTGACACAATCCTGTCTACGGACAATTCCTTCAATTCCTTCAACCTCATGGATTGGTTTTTGCTTTGACATACACTGTCCAATCAATTGAATTTACCACAGGATGATCAATGGAAACAGGATGCACCTGAGCTCAATTTCGAGTCTCATAGAAAAGAGTCTGTAAATAAGGTGTTTCTGTTTTTATTGTTAATACATTTTCAAAAATAACATGTTAAAACTGTTTTTGCTTTGTCATTATCGGGTATTGTGCATAGATTTGTTATATTTTATATCAATTTTAGGATTAAGGCTGTAATGTAACAAAATGTGGAAAAAGTCAAGGGATCTGAATACTTTCCGAAGGCACTGTATATATGAAGATGTCTTGAATGTGTACAGTATGTCTTCACACCCCACAGTTAATACTTGTTGGAAGCAGCTTTGGCAGCATTTACAGCTGTAAATAATTTAGAATAAGATTCAAAAATGTGTATATCATACAGTATATCCATTGTTTTTGTAAAAAAAAAATCATCTCAGTAAATTTGGTGAGGAACCATTGATTGTCCTTCTGAAAAAGAAAACTATTCCAGGGTTAGGTATTCTGTCACGTTCTGACCTTTATTTCCTTTGTTTTGTCTTTATTTAGTATGGTCAGGGCGTGAGTTGGGGTGGGCAGTCTATGTGTGTTTTTCTATGTTGGGGTTTTGAGTTCAGCCTAGTATGGTTCTCAAACAGAGGCAGGTGTCGTTAGTTGTCTCTGATTGAGAATCATACTTAGGTAGCCTGGGTTTCACTTTTGGTTTATGGGTGCTTGTTTCCGTGTCAGTGTTTGTCGCCACACGGTACTGTTTTGGTTTCATTCATGTTCACGTTTATTGTTTTGTACTTTCATAGTGTTCAGTCTATATCTTATAATAAACGTTATGGAAACTTACCACACTGCGCATTGGTCCTCCGATCCTTCTGCCTTCTCCTCCTCAGAAGAGGAGGAGGAATGCCATTATATATTCAGAAGACTGAGGCAGGTTTTCCTCTGACCTTTTGCCTGGGCACTGCTCCTTTCATATTTATTTTGATCCTGATAAACTCAGCAGTCCCTGCCGGTGACAAGCATACCCATAACATGATGCTGCTACTGCAATACTGGAAAATACATAGGGTTTCACTCTGAGATGTGTTGTATTGATTTGACCAAAACCTGATGTTTTGCAGTATTGCAGTATTACTTAAGGACCTTGTAGTGGATGATTTGAAATATATGTTTTAACGCTGGCTTCCTTCTTTTCACTTTGTTGTACGGGTCAGTAATGTGGAGTGAATGCAATGTTGTGAAACTCTGTATTTGCAAGCAGGGGCAAAACTTTGGTTTTTGAAGTGGGGGAGACATAACTATTTGTTTTATTTTGTATTTTTTTCAAACACTCCAAACAGCCTCCCTGACTGCTCGGAGCACATGATTGCCTCTTCGAATCGCATTCCAATGATAAAACTGGAGGGGACAAAAAAATGCAATTTCAGAATATTGGCGGGTGGGGGGGGGGGACATTTCCCCTTGTGACCCATGGAATTTGTGTCCCTGTTTACTAGTATCGTGGTAGCAGCACCATTTGATAATGCTTGTCATCGACGGGGACTGGGGAGTTTGTCAGAGTCCAAAAATATATAAAAGGCCTTGGTAAAAAGTTAGAGGAAAACCTGCTTCAGTCTTCTGAATACCTAACCGTGGGATAGAGTTCACATTTTCAGCTTGAAAATTACACGCATTTTTATGCTTAAGATACACCAGTCCAAGATGACTTCGTCAACCATTTTGAAAAGAAGGTCGACGACATCCGATCCTCGTTTGCTAAGTCAAACGACACCGCTGGTTCTGCTCACACTGCCCTACCCTGTGCTCTGACCTCTTTCTCCCCTCTCTCTCCAGATGAAATCTCGCGTCTTGTGACGGCCGGCCGCCCAACAACCTGCCCGCTTGACCCTATCCCCTCCTCTCTTCTCCAGACCATTTCCGGAGACCTTCTCCCTTACCTCACCTCGCTCATCAACTCATCCCTGACCGCTGGCTACGTCCCTTCCGTCTTCAAGAGAGCGAGAGTTGCACCCCTTCTGAAAAAACCTACACTCGATCCCTCCGATGTCAACAACTACAGACCAGTATCCCTTCTTTCTTTTCTCTCCAAAACTCTTGAACGTGCCGTCCTCGGCCAGCTCTCCCGCTATCTCTCTCAGAATGACCTTCTTGATCCAAATCAGTCAGGTTTCCAGACTAGTCATTCAACTGAGACTGCTCTTCTCTGTATCACGGAGGCGCTCCGCACTGCTAAAGCTAACTCTCTCTCCTCTGCTCTCATCCTTCTAGACCTATCGGCTGCCTCCGATACTGTGAACCATCAGATCCTCCTCTCCACCCTCTCCGAGTTGGGCATTTCCGACGCGGCCCACGCTTGGATTGCGTCCTACCTGACAGGTCGCTCCTACCAGGTGGCGTGGCGAGAATCTGTCTCCTCACCACGCGCTCTCACCACTGGTGTCCCCCAGGGCTCTGTTCTAGGCCCTCTCCTATTCTCGCTATACACCAAGTCACTTGGCTCTGTCATAACCTCACATGGTCTCTCCTATCATTGCTATGCAGACGACACACAATTAATCTTCTCCTTTCCCCCTTCTGATGACCAGGTGGCGAATCGCATCTCTGCATGTCTGGCAGACATATCAGTGTGGATGACGGATCACCACCTCAAGCTGAACCTCGGCAAGACGGAGCTGCTCTTCCTCCCGGGGAAGGACTGCCCGTTCCATGATCTCGCCATCACGGTTGACAACTCCATTGTGTCCTCCTCCCAGAGCGCTAAGAACCTTGGCGTGATCCTGGACAACACCCTGTCGTTCTCAACTAACATCAAGGCGGTGGCCCGTTCCTGTAGGTTCATGCTCTACAACATCCGCAGAGTACGACCCTGCCTCACACAGGAAGCGGCGCAGGTCCTAATCCAGGCACTTGTCATCTCCCGTCTGGATTACTGCAACTCGCTGTTGGCTGGGCTCCCTGCCTGTGCCATTAAACCCCTACAACTCATCCTGAACGCCGCAGCCCGTCTGGTGTTCAACCTTCCCAAGTTCTCTCACGTCACCCCGCTCCTCCGCTTCTCTACTGGCTTCCAGTTGAAGCTCGCATCCGCTACAAGACCATGGTGCTTGCCTACGGAGCTGTGAGGGGAACGGCACCTCAGTACCTCCAGGCTCTGATCAAGCCCTACACCCAAACAAGGGCACTGCGTTCATCCACCTCTGGCCTGCTCGCCTCCCTACCACTGAGGAAGTACAGTTCCCGCTCAGCCCAGTCAAAACTGTTTGCTGCTCTGGCCCCCCAATGGTGGAACAAACTCCCTCACGACGCCAGGACAGCGGAGTCAATCACCACCTTCCGGAGACACCTGAAACCCCACCTCTTTAAGGAATACCTAGGATAGGATAAAGTAATCCTTCTCACCCCCCCCCCCCTTAAAAGATTTAGATGCACTATTGTAAAGTAGCTGTTCCACTCGATGTCATAAGGTGAATGCACCAATTTGTAAGTCGCTCTGGATAAGAGCGTCTGCTAAATGACTTAAATGTAAATGTACATGTAGAATGGCTTTCCAAGAAGTGTTGGGTGTTCCCGAGGGGTTCAGTCTCAGTCCTGACTTACATTTGCTTGAAAATCAGCAACAGAGGTTTAAATATTGCTGTCCATCAATGATTACCAAACAAGTTCAAAATGATTTAGAGCTGTAATGGCTGTAATGTGCTTCCAACAAGACATCTTTGCTTTTTATTTTGTATTGCTTAACAACATGTTCTATACTTTTTTATTTTACTTCAGAAATTTGGAACAGTCGGGAAAAAAATAACTTTTTCGATGAACTTTTAACTCAGCAACTGTGCAAGGGGTGTGTAAGAATTTCACTACACTCTTAGAAATAAGGGTCGGCTATTGTTCCCTGTAGTGATATGCAGTTTGTGAACAATTTGTTCAAACGGACTATTTTTACTGACTCGAGTGTCATGATTAGTTTTTCTGAGTGACTCATTCATTTTGGCGTTCGTTTGACCTGCTGGCCGCGATGACTACAGCACTAAAGCACGCTCCTCCGACTCAGCGGCTCTGGAGACGTGCTCCGACCAACAACTGTAAAATAGATCATGCTGCAGACAACAAAAATAACATAGAGATGAAAAACACATATTTAGAACTGGTAATAGATCTCATGATGCAAGAATAAATGCAATTAATTGATTATTGAATGTTATGATGGACACAGTATTGCTGAACCAAAACATACAAACAGTCTCTGCTCAAAAAACTCAAACTCGAGAACGAATCTTTTGGGGTGCTGCAGTTCGCAAACGATAGTGCTTTTCACACTCACTGCAATCAAGCAATGTATTCTGCCAATAGTCATTCACAATCTAGTCTGATTACGGCCACAACTAGACCTTGTTTCAAATGTACTCAGAAATAATCGTATTTGCATGCCTAGCAATCAACACATGTACATCACAACCTTTTTCAAGTCAAAATTCAAAAGGCACTTGCACATCTGAGCTATATTTTATGCAGGTGCATGGTAACAGTTGAATAAAATGAGAAAAAAAAATAAGAAACCCGCACAGTGTTCTTGATAGAATCACTGCTCTTTAAACAAGCTTTACGTTTCGGCCTCACGGCCTTCGTCGGAGCTTCTGTGAGTTTGTTTATTCAATTAGCACCCTTACATAGACATAGCCCCATTCCATGCATCGAATGGGTTTGGAGTTGAGGGAAAACAAGTAAGTTCTACCAAATATAACAATGTGTATTTCATAAATATTCCAGTGAAGTGTGTACATAAAACGTATTAAAAACACGTCCGTAAAACTACAATGAGGACATCAACCTGCCAAACAAGTTTTCATAAATCATTGGGAACAGCGCAAGAAACACGTCAGAGTAATCTGAAATGGGGGGGGGGCATTAATTCATATTCACATTTCCAACATAACATACAGAGGCATTTCATCATTAAGACCTTTAGGGAATAATGTCTGGCGGGTGAAAATCCCAAAACATATCACCTCCCCTCTCTGATATCTTAACTTTCTCTCTGCCACAAAAAAAATTAAGTTAGAAATGTCATGCTTCAGGTCATTAAAATGTGCTGCGACTGGATAATCACTGTCGTTTTTCCTGATTGAACTTTTATGTTCGCTAATTCCCTGTTTGAGAGAACTAGAGGTTTTACCTACATAACACAGCCCACGTGGACATTTAATCATGTAGATAAACGTGGGTGGTGTAGCACGTAATAATCTGATTTATTTGGAAACGTTTTCCTGTGTGTGGGTGGCAGACATATTCACACTTCATCTTATTGTTCTCTGTGCTCAACCTCTGCACCTATAGCTACCATTCGGAAGAGGGCGTAAAAGAGTCTGGCTGATTTTCTTTTGTGGTTGGCATGGACCAATTTATCGCGTACCTCTCCTATATACATTAAGTGGTGGATGGCTAAATTCAGTTGACAAAGCTGGGTCGGATGATAAAACATGTGTTTCTTGACAGCATCTCCCACTTTCCGCGAGTTCATTAAGAGCTTCCTCCACATATTGTGGAAAGTAGCCTCTTCTTAGAAAGATATTACACATCTCCACTGCTTTTTCTATGTTAATCCTCTGTGGAAGCCCTATTTTTATGGCTTAGGGTGGAAGCTGTACCCCTGTAACTACAGTATTTCTGTCCATTTCTTTTCTATACAGGGTTCTAAACAGGGTTCCATTTCATGTCTCAATCCACATATCCAGGTAATGAACGCGTTTATAGTCACATTTAATAGTGAATTGGAGATTGGGGTCAGATCTCAGTCACAAAGGGCATCTCCAATTATCCCCTTATGGTGAATGAGGGGTTTGTAGAACAATTATTATTTTGTGTTTCGCAGGTTGGGTAGATATTTTCTATTGTAATCAGTAATGTAACTTTTGGATTACCCAAACTCAGTAACGTAATCTGATTCCTTTCAGTAACTTTTAGATTACTTTCCGAGGCGTTCGAAGAAGACAAAAAATGTATATTACCAATTGAACAACATCTATTGCAGGATAAGTCAATGTCAGAGTTTACATAGTTGGCCATAAACGGATGCTGCTTTACTTTATGGGTTGATTATGTAGGCTTTTTAAGCCCCTTGTTTTCTACTAAAGATAATAATAGGATTAGGTTACCTTTAAAAACCAAGTCTCTCAGAATTCCAGTCATTCCAATTAATTTAATACCCTTTGAGCTTCAAGAATAGGACTTGGAAATATGGAAGTATAGATTAGCCTAATTGTTCTACCTGAGCATAACCCAAAAACTAAGGGCAATAGTATAGCCTACTCTGTTTATGATTTTGTTGTCATGCTGTCATGGAGAACCGATTTGGCTCATTACTTTGAGTAGAAAAATAAATGCTGCTTTCATGGAATGGCATGCTTTGAGCACTACTGAAAAGAGCCAAAAAGCAAGTGAAAAATGTATGCGATTATGCTGCATTTGCTGTATTCCACATTTGTACATATATATTTTTTGTGACACATTGATATCTCAATAATTAGAAGCTGTTTAAAGGGCGAATGACAGTTGAAACAATAAAAGAGCCGGTACCCCGCCTGTGTTTTGGTAAAAATCTGAGGGATGGGCCTGGAGAAATGTTATCTCAGATTAATAGACAGAGCTATGGATGCAAGGATTGACCATCCATGATAAACATTATTGTTTCAACCATGTTTTGAGGCTGTACAGTGTTTGTTTACATTTGCAATGTTTACACGTGTTGGAGAAAAACAAGCTTATATTTTGAATTCGCATTGGTTGTGACAGTTGAATTCAGCTCATGAGGCATTTCTAAGTCATATTCTTCAAGAATCAATGGGTATATAGCATTCATTTAAAATACACAGTATATCAATAAATAGGTCCAAACATGGATGTGACAACTGCAAATGGACCCTTTAAGTCTACTAAGAGTACGCAAATTTGAGCATGTGTCCGTTAGGTCTATGGACATTTTTTGGAATGAGCACAAATTTGATTGAGCAAATAAAAGCCCCGCTGGTAGTTGTCTGAAATTAAATTTGTTTATGAGAGTATGGACTGGAGCGCGATATCACAGAGGAGTTTAGAGGATAGGAATACCCTCAAACCTGTACTCCATAGGCTGGTCGCAAAAACAATGAACGATATGCAACTTAAACATCTTCAATTCAACCATCATTGGGATAAAAGTACACATACATTTGTGAACATCAATATGCTATGTGCAGCAGATGTGACTATCACCCTAACATCATAATCAAAAGACATCAAATCAAATTGTATTGGTCACATACACATGGTTTTCAGATGTTAATGCGAGTGTAGCGAAATGGTTGGGCTTCTAGTTCCGACCATGCAGTAATATCTAACAAGTAATCTAACAATTTCACAACAACTACCTTATACACACAAGTGTAAAGGAATTAATAAGAATATGTACATATGAATATATGGATAAGCGATGACCGAACGGCATAGGCAAGATGCAGTAGATGGTATAGAGTACAGTATGTACATATGAGATGAGTAATGTAGGGTATGTAAACATTATAGAAAGTGGCATTGTTTAAAGTGACCAGTAATACATTTATTATATCCAATTTTTTATTATTAAAGTGACTAGAGATTTGAGTCAGTATGTTGGCAGCAGCCTCTAATGTTAGTGATGGCTGTTTAACAGTCTGATGGTCTTGAGATTGAAGCTGTTTTTCAGTCTCTCGGTCCCAGCTTTGATGCACCTGTACTGAGCTCGCCTTCTGGATGATAGCGGGGTGAACAGGCAGTGGTTCGGGTGGTTGTTGTCCTTGATGATCTTTTTGGCCTTCCTGTGACATCAGGTGGTGTAGGTGACCTGGAGGGCAGGTCGTTTTCCCCCGGTGATGCGGTATGCAGACCTCACTAGCCTCTGGAGAGCCTTACGGCTGTGGGCGGAGCAGTTGCCGTACCAGGCGGTGATACAGCCCGACAGGATGCTCTCGATTGTGCATCTGTAGAAGTTTGTGAGTGCTTTTGGTGACGAACCAAATTTCTTCAGCCTCCTGAGGTTGAAGAGGCGCTGCTGCACCTTCTTCACAACGCTGTCTGTGTGGGTGGACCAATTCAGTTTGTCTGTGATGTGTACACCGAGGAACTTAAAACTTACTACCCTCTCCCGTCGATGTGGATAGCGGGGTGCTCCCTCTGCTGTTTCCTGAAGTCCACGATCATCTCCTTTGTTTTGTTGACGTTGAGTGTGAGGTTATTTTCCTGACACCACACTCCGAGGGCCCTCACCTCCTCCCTGTAGGCCGTCTCGTCATTGTTGGTAATATGTAGGTATTCCTCTTGTCCAGATGGGTTAGGGCAGTGTGCAGTGTGGTTGCGATTGCGTCGTCTGTGGGGCGGTGAGCAAATTGGAGTGGGTCTAGGGTGTCAGGTAGGGTGGAGGTGATATGGTCCTTGACTAGTTTCTCAAAGCACTTCATGACGACAGAAGTGAGTGCTACGGGGCGCTAGTCGTTTAGCTCAGTTACCTTAGCTTTCTTGGGAATAGGAACAATGGTGGTCCTCTTGAAGCATGAGGGGACAGCAGGCTGGGATAAGGATTGATTGAATATGTCCGTAAACAGGGAAGGAGAGTCCACAGGTTTTGGTAGCGGGCCGTGTCAGTGGCACTGTATTGTCCTCAAAGCAAGCAAAGAAGTTATTTAGTCTGTCTGAGAGCAAGACATCCTGGTCCGCAACGGGGCTGGTTTTCTTTTTTATCTGTTGTAAAAACAAAGCTGCATAGCTGTTAACATGTTTTACAATTTAAGGAAGATGGAAATGTGGAATTGAAGATGCAGCTCGGCAAACACAGATACTGTTGTTGTATTTACAGGAGAAAATGAATAGATTGTGTGTGTGTGTTTACACTACAATTATTTAGTGTCTAGCTACATAGACACATTGGCCAACAACTTTACGAAAACAACGTGCGTGCTTCCATGGGGCATAAGTGGGTCTGTCGTGATTCTAGATGCTCAGATTGCTAGCAAGAATGACACTGCCATGGGAATCATAAGTGGCTCATTTCAGCATGTTTCATCATGTTATTGATACCATGTCTTGTTTTGAAGTGTAAATATGCAAATATGGCAAAAATTCGCTAGCTAGCTTACCAACTGTAGATGTATTTGAAACAACAAGTGGTCATTGTGCAAATGTATTTGTTTTTAGCAGCTGCCAGGCCCTCAGCAATTCAGAGTAAAAATCTGAGAGACCTGCTGTAGTCAGCCTCTCCAGCTTCATGAGGAACAGCTGCCGGTCCAACCCTAATCCGCCAGCTCTCCTCAGCAGCGAGCTTGCTGGTTCCCTCCAGCCAACATCAGTATGGAACAGCAGTCTCTGCACCGCCTTTAGCCGGAAAGCAGCCATCCTCCTCTCCAGTTCCACCAGGCCCTGTCCTCCTTCATGGACGGTCATGTACAACACTGCCGCCCTCAGCCGGTGATGGCCCGACCAGAAAAAGTCCACCAGCTTGCGTTGCAGGTCTGCGGGCTGGGGGGTTGAGTACAGACAGTTTATGCCACAGAGAAGATGCTACCAGGTTTTTGATAATCAGCACCCTCCCTCTATATGACACTTGGGACAGGAGCCACCTCCACCTGGCCAGTCTTGACTGTGAAAGCCCCTCCCAGTTCTTCCTGACTCACTTCTCCGAGCCCAGGTACACCCCCAAAACGTACAGCCCTTCACAACCCCACTGCAAACCCCCTGGAAGCAGAGGAGGGGCCCTATCTCCCCATGCCCCAAATAACAGAGCTTTGCTCTTGCCCCAGATCACCTTAGCTGAAGAAGCTCCCTCGTACACCTTCAGGTCTCTAGTGCCTGCATATCCTGACCATCCCTGACCATCACAGAAACATCATCTGCATATGCTTCTACTGCTATGCCTGTCACCATATCCATGCCTGTCCAGCACACTCCCTGTAGTCTCCTGTGTAGCAGTCCCAAAAATGTCTCAATGGCTAGTGTGTATAACTGCCCAGATAGAGGGCATCCCTGTCTAATGCCCCGTCTCACACAGACTGGCCTACTGACCCCCTCCCACCTTGACCACATGACGCCCCAGCATACAACAGCTTCACACAGGTCAAAAAACTCTTCCCAAACCCAAACCCAGACATCACATTAAACAGATACTCATGGTCCACTCTATCAAAAGCCTTCTCTTGATCTAAAGAGACCAGTCCAAAGTTCACATTAGAACCTCTCGACAAGTCCAACATGTCCCTGATTAAGAACAAGTTGTCCGTGATTGAGCGTCCCGGTACACAATATGTTTTGTCCTTATGTACTATTGAGTCAAAATGGGACTTCAGTCTGTTAGAGAGGACATTGGCAGGCCTCCGGTTCTTAATTTCACACAAGTTCCCTTTTTTGGGCAGGAGAGTCAGAGCCGCCCGACGGCAGCTCATCGGCAACCTTCCTACCACGACGCATTCACGCAACACGCAAAAGAAGTCCTGCCCAATTATTCCCCAGAATATTTTATAAAACTCCACTTGGAATCTATCGACCCCTGGGGCACGACCAGGGGACATCTGGGTTACGGCCTCTGCCAGCTCATGGGACAACAGAGGAATGCCCATTTCATCACTCTGTGCCAGCGAGAGCTTAGGGAGTCCTGCAAACAAGACTATAGGATACATAGGATCACACACTGCCCTATACAACTCAGTATAAAACTCCACAGTCCTCTTCCGCATCTCCCCCACCACAGAGACAATGCATACCCTTGGCTTCACCGCTCTGTCTTTCCAAACCAAAGAAGAAGGAGCTGGGACCATCCATCTCCTTGAGCATGGAGAACCTAGCTCTTACAAGTGCTCACTTTGCTTTAACCTGGAAAAAACTGCCCTACGTAATTCAGCTAAATTAGCCTGGAGGCCTACATTGCCTTGCCCCATCATCTCTACCTCCAGCTCACTAATACAATGCTCTAGTTCCCCCAATACTCTCCTAGCCTCTGAGGATGAGAGAGCTGTGTACTGTTGACAGAAAAGCCGAATTTGGACTCATACTCCTCTCTTTGGTGACCCCACCTTTCCCAAAAGGTCTAGAAACCTAAGCAAGAAGTGACACTTCCAATAGGATGCCTGTCGGGGTTCTGGTGAAATAGACAGCCAAGCCATGGTTATGTGGTGATCCAAAAACCCCACCAGGAGAATGGTAGCGCCCAACAGCCTGTTGCTCCGATTCCTAGACATGTAAAACCGATCAAGTCGGGCTGCACTCACCCCAGCCCCAAAAGGCTTCACCCATGTATAATGTATTGTGTTGGGATGTTTAGTTCTCCAAACAAACAGACCTGCTGCAAAAAGGACTGCCATCCCTGCACTAAAATTTGTCCCATGGCTCAACACACTTGCCCCTTTCCACCAGAGCCCCCAATCGACTTCATTCAACACATTAACAATGTGTCTCCTGCAGAAACAACACCTGTACTTTTTTTTGTTTTACATATTCATCCAACACACTCCTCTTTCCCGCATCTCTGGCGCCATTTATATTGAGTGAGCCTACCCGAAGAGTCTCCATGAGAAGTGGGAGAAAAGCCAGCGAAGAAAGAGACCAATAGCAAAGCTCAAAAAAGCCCCAGTGTCAGAAAGAAAATATAAACAGTGTCTGAGGGTAAAACTTTACGCACTGTTGTGACCCACTTCCTCAACCTAAACCGTTTCTTGGGTGAGAGGACACCATGCCCCTCATTTTTCATAGCATGTTGTACTGATCTTACAAACTTTCTTGGATCAGAAAAAAAATCCTCAAGATCTGGTTGTCAGCTCCGGGCCCATTGAAGAGTAGTCTGAAAAAAATAACTCCTCATCCTCTTCCTCAGACTCACTTTCCTCCTCATCTTCATCTCCCATCCTGACCACCTGCCCTTCCTCTCTGGTCAGGGCATCCCCCACAGCAACAGGAAAAGTGATGCCTTTGACCACACCCTTTTTCATTTTCCGCTTGACACCCTCCTCCTCCCCCCTAGTCTCTTACACTTCCCCACTATACTTCCCCACTATACAGTATTTATGCTGCAGTAGTTTGTGTCGGGGGGCTAGGGTCAGTTTGTTATATCTGGAGTACTTCTCCTGTCCTATTCGGTGTCCTGTGTGAATCTAAGTGTGCGTTCTCTAATTCTCTCCTCTCTTTCTTTCTCTCTCTCGGAGGACCTGAGCCCTAGGACCATGCCCCAGGACTACCTGACATGATGACTCCTTGCTGTCCCCAGTCCACCTGGCCATGCTGCTGCTCCAGTTTCAACTGGCCTGGGCCCTAGGACCATGTCCCAGGACTACCTGACATGATGACTCCTTGCTGTCCCCAGTCCACCTGGCCATGCTGCTGCTCCAGTTTCAACTGTTCTGCCTTACTATTATTCAACCATGCTGGTCATTTATGAACATTTGAACATCTTGGCCACGTTCTGTTATAATCTCCACCCGGCACAGCCAGAAGAGGACTGGCCACCCCACATATGCTCTCTCTAATTCTCTCTTTCTTTCTCTCTCTCGGAGGACCTGAGCCCTAGGACCGTGCCCCAGGACTACCTGACATGATGGCTCCTTGCTGTCCCCAGTCCACCTGACTGTGCTGCTGCTCCAGTTTCAACTGTTCTGCCTTATTATTATTCGACCATGCTGGTCATTTATGAACATTTGAACATCTTGGTCATGTTCTGTTATAATCTCTACCCGGCACAGCCAGAAGAGGACTGGCCACCCCACATAGCCCGGTTCCTCTCTAGGTTTCTTCCTAGGTTTTGGCCTTTCTAGGGAGTTTTTCCTAGCCACCGTGCTTTTACACCTGCATTGTTTGCTGTTTGGGGTTTTAGGCTGGGTTTCTGTACAGCACTTTGAGATATCAGCTGATGTACGAAGGGCTATATAAATACATTTGATTTGATTTGATTTGATTTATACTCTCCTCATCCACTCGCATAACCTGACAAGACCCAGCCTCCGCTATACCACTATCCATAACCTGACTAGACCCAGTCTCCGCTATACCACCATCCATAGCCTGACTAGACCCAGCCTCAGCTACCCCACCATCTCTAGCCAGACTAGGCCCAGCCTCATCTACACCACCATCCCTGGCATGACTAGGCCCAGCCTCTGCTGTCTGCATCTCATTACCCCCTGCACGCTGAACTCGATTTCCCCTACTGGGGCTTGTGCCAACACCTTGTCTACGTCCTTTATGTGGGAACGCAAAACTCTTACGCCCCAAATCCCCACACTCAAAACACCGTACACAATCTGTGCTGGCAAACCCTGCATAGAGCCCCTCCCCATACCACACTTTAAAATGCACATTTAGCTGTTGCTCATTGTTATTCAGAAACATAAACACTTGCCTCTGGAACGAAATAACGTGATTCACGGCATCTGCCGTAGCAAACTTACCACAACGACTCAGCTCTTTCCTGATTTGATCATAAGTAATAAACGGAGGCAATTTGCAACTACCACTCTTGTCGAAGGGGTAGAGAGAGGTGAAATTGGCACCAACACACCCCTTACAAATATTCCACTAGCAATTAGCCTACCAACCAAATGTGCTCTTTTCATGAACACAACCACAGCTTTGTTCATTCTAGAAGCAGAATGTATAAACTCAGCTCCTACCTGTTCACCGACCACGAGCAGAACCTCCTCCACCTTAACTCCATTCTCAGGAACACACCTGAATCAATGCCGTATCGACAGCGTCTCCTCCGCAATAGGCTGAGAAGCCATTGCGCACACCACACCTTCCAAACCCCGGGAAACTTACTCTGTCCTCTTCCACCCTAACTTTGAAAAAACTGTGGATACTGCTAAAACAAATATTGCATTAACCCTCCACCATAGAAAATAAAATTGAAAGAAAATAATCAAGAAAGTTAGTTAGGACAGAGCCCTCCACACAAAAAACACTCAAAATCCCCAAAAACTCCCAGCAGAGAGAGAGAGAGAGAGAGAGAGATGTATACTGGCCATGGTCTCATCTGATAGAGAAAAGGTATGCAATATAATGACAATGCTCTCACCTACGAGCAAGGATGTAGGTAACATACTGTCCATGTGTCACGCCTTGGTCTTAGTATTTTGTGTTTTCTTTAATTATTTGTTCAGGCCAGGGTGTGACATCGGTTTATTCTATTGTCGTATTGTTTTTTTTTGTAGGCATTGGGATTGTGGTTGATTCGGGGTGTGTCTAGTATAGGCTTAGCTGCCTGAGGCGGTTCCCAATCAGAGTCAGGTGATTCTTGTTGTCTCTGATGGGGAACCGTATTTAGGTAGCCGGTGTTTCACTGTGTATTTCGTGGGTGATTGTTCCTGTCTCTGTGTAGTTTCACCAGATAGGCTGTAATTAGGTTACGTTCCGTTTGTTGTTTTTGTATTTGTATAGTTATTTCATGTATCGCTTTTTTTCATTAAAGTCATGAGTAACTACCACACTGCATTTCGGTCCGACTGTCTTTCAACAAACGAAGAACACCGTTACACCATGGTCTCACCAGAGAGAGAGAGAGAGAGAGAGAGAGAGAGAGAGAAGATATAATGGCCATGGTCTCACCTGTGAGAGAGGATGTAGGCAATATACTGGCCAAGGTCTCACCTGAGAGAGAGGAGGTAGATAATATATTGGCCATTCTCAAAACAAATATTATGGGTGATATTTTAGTCACTCAAAGGCCATTTTACATGGGAATCAGAATGACTGTTCTGGACTTTTAAATGTAAATGAAGCGGATGCTACGCTACAGGACTGTTTTGCTAGCAGAGACTGGAATATGTTCCGGGATTCATCCAATGGCATTGGGGGGTACACCACCTCTGTCACTGGCTTCATCAATAAGTGCAGCGACGACGTCGTCACCACAGTGACTGTACGTACATTCCCCAACCAGAAGCCATGGATTACAGGCAACATCCGCATTGAGCTAAATCTAGAGCTGCCGCTTTTAAGGAGTGGGACACTAATCCGGGCGCTTTGAAGAAATCCCACTATGCATCACTCAGACGGACGATCACACAGGCAAAGAGTCAATACAGGACTAAGATTTGATCATCCTCTCGGTAACTGATAAATTGTTGAATAAATTGCTCTGAGAGAGGATTGTGTTGAGGCACAGATCTGGGAAAATGTATCAAAACATTTCTGCAGCAATGAAGGTCCCCAGGAACACACAAGGCCAAACTGAGCAATTTGGGGAGAAGGGCCTTGGTCAGTGAGTTGACCAGGAACCCGATGGTCACTGACAGAGCTCCAGGGTTCCTCTGTAGAAATGGTAGAACCTTCCAGAAGGACAACCATCTCTGCAGCACTCCACCAATCAGGCTTTTATGGTAGAGTGGCCAGACGGAAGCCACTCCTCAGTAAAAGG
The DNA here is from genome assembly GCF_023373465.1 of Oncorhynchus keta. Lineage (NCBI taxonomy): Eukaryota > Metazoa > Chordata > Actinopteri > Salmoniformes > Salmonidae > Oncorhynchus > Oncorhynchus keta. The sequence continues at coordinate 43,017,921 of NC_068429.1, forward strand.
AAACAAGATTCTCTGGTCTGATGAAACCAAGATTGAACTCTTCGCCTGAATGCCAGGCGGCACTTCTGGAGGAAACCTGGCACCATCCCTACAGGGAAGCATAGTGGTGGCAAAATCATGCTGTGGGGATGTTTAGCAGCGGCAGGGACTGGAAGACTAGTCAGGATAGATTGAAAGGTGAACGGAGCAAAGTACAGAGAGATCCTTGATGAAAACCTGCTCCAGAGCGCTCAGGACTTCAGACTGGGTTGAAGGTTCATCTTCCAACAGGACAATGACACACAGTCAAGACAACGCAGGAGTGGCTTCGGGGCAAGTCTCTGAATGTCCTTGAGTGGCCCAGCCAGAGCCCGGACTTGAACCTGATCAGTCATCACTGGAGAGACCTGAAAATAGCTTTGCAGCGACACTCCCCATCCAACCTGACAGAGCTTGAGAGGATCTGCAGAGAGAATGGGAGAAACTCTCCAAATACCAAGCTTGTGGCGACATACCCAAGAAGAATTGAGGCTGTAATCGCTGCCAAAGATGCTTCAACAAAGTAAAGGGTGTGAATACTTATGTAAATGTGTTATTTCTAAAAATAAAATAAAAAAAATGTTTTCTTTGCCATATGCGGTATTGTGTGTAGATTGATGAGGGGAAAAACATCTATGTAATCAATAAGGCTGTAATCTATCAAAATCTGGAAAAAGTCGAGTGGTTTGAACACTTTACGAATGCGCTGTATGTACTGCATGTCCTGTAGAGAGAACGGTATAGGTTGTTGTGTCCATGCTCATGCGGCTATTTATATCAATGTGGGGGCTGACGTGTCCATGTTGCATACAGGTACACTGTGGGAAGGCCATTATTTGTGTCTCATTACTGTGTGTTCATAGTATGTGACTGGAAGGAGGTGGCGACCATTGTTAAATCATATTCATATCCATTACTCCTTATTACAGAAAGCTGCTGGGGATGTGAAGATAAAGAGCATAATGAATTGTGTCTGGTCATTTTCAGGGGTGATAATCAGCTTTTGAAATGCCTTGCACACAGTGAGTGGTGAATTTGCAGCTGTGCAGTGGACTCTCTCCCTCTCTCTGCTCTTGAAAGCCCTGTCACAGATGAGAGGATGTGGCCCCAGCTGCTGTGTATCACCCGTTTACTGCTAAATAAGACTGGTTGTCTTTGTCTGACAGTAATCTTCTTAAATTGGCTATAAGAAAACAGCCAGTGTTCTGCTCTCTGTGTGCCGGGAGGTCTCCAAGCCTGGGTATTAGTGAACAGGCAAGTCTCTTTGGGGAGCTGAAGGGGTCGGTGGAGGTCCCCTTTTCTGGAGAGGGAGCCCAAAATGTGGCACCCTCATTACTGGGATTCCTGCCACTCTACTCACACTTTTTTTGTGTGTGTGTGTGTGTGTGTGTGTGTGTGTGTGTGTGTGTGTGTGTGTGTGTGTGTGTGTGTGTGTGTGTGTGTGTGTGTGTGTGTGTGTGTGTGTGTGTGTGTGTGTGTGTGTGCGCGTGAGGAAATGAAGACAGAGCAGACACCCAACCACCCCCTTACCACCACACCCCTACCCCCCTTCTTCTCACAGTGCAGATGCAGAAGGGACCCTGCTGGGATTGCAGAGCTGTGCTCTGCAGTGTGACAAGCCATCAAGAGCACATAAAGCCCCACACAAATTGATAGCTGTGGTCTCCATCTAAATCAGCCATTCAACGTCCCTAAAGGTTCCTCACTTTGTAGCACATGGCCCCTTTCAGAGGTACATGATTTCTTTGTAGAAAAACCTCTGACAGTCATTTTAATGTAAGAAGCTGTCTGAGGAAGTCAGAAAGTCACGCTCTTCCTTTCCTTCTTTTCATTGTTCCCTTTTGCTCTTTTTTTAGACATCAGAAAGGTTCTGAACATTTTTTGAAATCACTGTAAATTATGGTCCATCACTTAAAAGGACTGTGTGTGTGTGTGTGTGTGTGTGTGTGTGTGTGTGTGTGTGTGTGTGTGTGTGTGTGTGTGTGTGTGTGTGTGTGTGTGTGTGTGTGTGTGTGTGTGTGTGTGTGTGTGTGTGTGCGTGTGTGTGTGTGTGTGTGTGCGTGCGCACACCGCTCAGAGGAAAATACTGGGAGAGGAGACCCCGAAGAGTCATATAGCAATGGGAAGTCAATGGGGAGGATCCAAAGACCTGCATGCCTCACTGCACACAAAAACACTCACATCATAATGAACACTTTGTTAATTAGAGCAGGGTGCTTTTACATTTGGCAGTACAAGTTAGCTGCAACCTAATATGACATCACATCTCCTCTGTACTGGTCTGAGGTTTATTCCCGGAAAGAGTCTGTTAAAGTCAGAGCATTCTGTTGTTGTTTTAGGTATTTTGGTATTAGGTATACATGTGGGGATGGCCAAACCCATGATTCTTTTCCATGCTCATGTATGCTACCCCATGTCCAACACAATGCTACGTGTCAGACATTAAAACACTCGGACATGCAATCAATAATTAGAACATGATGTGCATATAACAATGGGACATGGGACACGGGACACGGGCGGGAAACCTTGAAATAATGACATGGTCACACATATGTCATTGGCAAGTTTATAAATAGGCACAATTCATTTGTAGGCCTATAGGTATCCCTTTGTGTAATAACACATGTATAATGGATTAGTATAAAGTTTAATCATTTATTAAATCATTACACACCCATTTGTAAATGTTCAACAACTTTTAATGCATGTTTTAATGACTCATTGAGTCATTTATCAGATGTTTAATATAGGTCCTTATAATCCATTTACTAATCATGAGTCAGGGCTTTTTGCATAATCTAATCTGAAGTGATGGCTATTTGTTCTATTTAAATACTTCAGAAATGTTTTGAGTGACCAGTGTAATAAATATAAAAGATGGACATGACATTGGTCAACTCTCCAGCAGTACCTAATGCTCCTTAAAGGGGCAATCTGAAGTTGCTACATCTAAACTGAACAAAAATATAAATGCAACATGTAAAGTGTTGGTCCCATGCTTCATGAGTTGAAAAAGATCCCAGAAATGTTCTATAAGCACAAAAATCTATTGCTCTCAAATGTTGTGCACACAGCAGTTTACATCCCTGTTAGTGAGCCTTTCCCATTTGCCAAGATGTGTGTGGCTTATCAAGAAGTTGATTAAACAGCATTATCATTATAAAGGTGCACCTGTGCTGGTGACAATAAAAGGCCACTTTAAAATATGCAGTTTTGTCACACAACACAATGCCACAGTGCAATTGGCATGCTCACTGCAGGAATGTCCAACAGAGCTGTTGCCTCCAATGTTGATTTAGAGAATTTGGAAGTATGTACAACCGGCCTCACAATGGCAGACCATGTGTACCACACCAGCCTAGGACCTTCACCTGCAGGATCGTCTGAGACCAGCCATCCGGACAGCTGTGGGTTTGTACAACTGAAGAAATTCTGTACAAACTGTCAGAAACCGTCTCAGGAAAGCTAATCTGCGTGCTCGGCGGTGGGGTAATGATATCCCGAGGCATAAGCAGTCACCACAACAAACACAATTGTATTTTATTGATGGCAATTTGAATGCGCAGAGATACTTTGACGAGATCATGAGACCCATTGTCGTGCCATTCATCTGCTGCCATCACCTCATGTTTCAGCTTGATAATGCAAGGCCTCACGTCGCAATGATCTGTACACTATTCCTGGAAGCTGAAAATGTCCTAGTTCTTCAATGGCCTGCATACTCACCAGACATGTCACCAATTGAGCATGTTTGGGATGCTCTGGATCAAAGTGTACAACAGTGTGTTCCAGTTCCCCGCCAATATGCAGCAACTTCGCACAGCCATTGAAGAGGAGTGGGACAACATTCCACAGGCCACAATCAACAGCCTGATCATCAAGGAGATGTGTTGCGCTGCATGAGGCAAATGGTGGTCACACCAGATACTGACTGGTTTTCTGATACACACCCCTACTTTTTTAAAGGAATCTGTGACCAACAGATGCATATATGTATTCCCAGTCATGTGTAATCCATAGATTTACATTTACATACATTTAAGTCATTTAGCAGACGCTCTTATCCAGAGCGACTTACAAATTGGTGCATTCACCTTATGACATCCAGTAGAACAGTCACTTTACAATAGTGCATCTAAATCTTAAAGGGGGTGAGAAGGATTACTTATCCTATCCTAGGTATTCCTTAAAGAGGTGGGGTTTCAGGTGTCTCCGGAAGGTGGTGATTGACTCCGCTGTCCTGGCGTCGTGAGGGAGTTTGTTCCACCATTGGGGGCCAGACCAGCGAACAGTTTTGACTGGGCTGAGCGGGAACTGTACTTCCTCAGTGGTAGGGAGGCGAGCAGGCCAGAGGTGGATGAACGCAGTGCCCTTGTTTGGGTGTAGGGCCTGATCAGAGCCTGGAGGTACTGAGGTGCCGTTCCCCTCACAGCTCCGTAGGCAAGCACCATGGTCTTGTAGCGGATGCGAGCTTCAACTGGAAGCCAGTGGAGAGAGCGGAGGAGCGGGGTGACGTGAGAGAACTTGGGAAGGTTGAACACCAGACGGGCTGCGGCGTTCTGGATGAGTTGTAGGGGTTTAATGGCACAGGCAGGGAGCCCAGCCAACAGCGAGTTGCAGTAATCCAGACGGGAGATGACAAGTGCCTGGATTAGGACCTGCGCCGCTTCCTGTGTGAGGCAGGGTCGTACTCTGCGGATGTTGTAGAGCATGAACCTACAGGAACGGGCCACCGCCTTGATGTTAGTTGAGAACGACAGGGTGTTGTCCAGGATCACGCCAAGGTTCTTAGCGCTCTGGGAGGAGGACACAGTGGAGTTGTCAACCGTGATGGCGAGATCATGGAACGGGCAGTCCTTCCCGGGAGGAAGAGCAGCTCCGTCTTGCCGAGGTTCAGCTTGAGGTGGTGATCCGTCATCCACACTGATATGTCTGCCAGACATGCAGAGATGCGATTCGCCACCTGGTCATCAGAAGGGGGAAAGGAGAAGATTAATTGTGTGTCGTCTGCATAGCAATGATAGGAGAGACCATGTGAGGTTATGACAGAGCCAAGTGACTTGGTGTATAGCGAGAATAGGAGAGGGCCTAGAACAGAGCCCTTGGGGACACCAGTGGTGAGAGCGCGTGGTGAGGAGACAGATTCTCGCCTAATGATTAGTGCCTAATGAAATTATTTCAATTGACTGATATCCTTTTATGAACTGTAACTCAGTAAAATCTTTGAAATTGTTGCATGTTGCATTTCTATTTTTGTTCATTGTATTTTTGGACTTTAATTCATTATGTGCACCCATTGATTCTTGAAGAAAATAACTTATGAATGCCTCACGATCTTAGTTCAACTGCCGTTCCCCATCAGAAACCAAAATAAAAACTTGTTTAGCCATGTACTTTGTCTCCAAACAAAGTACATGTAAACAAACACTGTATAGTCTCAAAACATGGCTAAAACTATCATTTTGATATCACAGATGGTCAGTCCTTGCATGCATAGCTACAGTATGTCTATGAATTTGATAGTGGTTATATTACTCTAGCCCCATCCCTCAGCGTTTTACCAAAATATTGGGGAAAGCTATTAATATTGGTGCTGACTTTAAAAAAAAAAGAAATGAAGTTCAATTTATTTGGATTTAACTTTCACAAAAAGCAGTGAAGTCAAAAGCAGTTAATATCCTAATATCCTAATATCTAATATCCTAGGATATGAGAGGTGGATATGAAAGGTGCTGGTATATGGAACCCTCATGAGAAGAGGAGTTGTGAGGAGGTTGCCCCACTGCATGTATAACTACAGGTGCGTCGGAGTGTGACAAGGATTATGCTAATGTCTGGATGATAATGAGCGTTATCGCAGGTGGTGGGACCTGGGAGAGTTTTGATGGCAAGATTATGTTAAGCCCTGGTTTGGACCTAAGAGATCATGGAAATGAGAGGTGGAAATCGGTCGCAAAAGTGTGTACGAATGTAAGTTCAAAGGTCACATATTAAGTGTCCATGATGTAGGCTGACTCATAACGATTGTTCTGTTCATTTGTATACATGGCGTACAGATGCTAAAACTATCAACAAACCATCAGATACTACAGTAAATTAATTTGATGTTATAGACTTGCACTCTGTCAACACACACACACACACACACACACACACACACACACACACACACACACACACACACACACACACACACACACACACACACACACACACACACACACACACAGACAGACTTGAAACTCCAGCCACACTACCTGTTCCCTACCTGTTCAATACACAGTCCATAAAAAAGGACTGTGCAAAGCAATTGACTTTGCCTGATGGGATCAGAGTTGAAAGATATAATCGTGAGAGTTGGTCCAGCATAAGTTGTGTGAATGATCAGAAAATTGGTTTGGTTTTCCGGTTGATGGTTTTCATCTGACCCCACAGACAGCACTCTTTTTTTTTAAAACCTCCCAGGAGGCAGAAGCAGGAGATACTGTTGAAGTTTGAGAATCCACTTGATGGATAAGGTATGTTCTTGGTTTTCTTGGTGTGGCCCATGTGCCGACTACATGTGTGTAAAGAAATATGCTTTTACGTACATCTGCATGTGTGTGTGGCTGTGTGTGTCAGAGGAGGCTGATGGGAGAATGGAACCGTGTCAAATACGTCAACATATAGCAACCACATTTGACTCCATTCCATTTGACTCCATTCCATTTGACTCCATTCCATTTGACTCCATTCCATTTATTTCATTCCAGCCATTACAATGAGCCCGTCCTCTTATGGCTCCGACCACCAGCCTCCTATGCTATGCGTGCACATATGCGTGCATACGTACGTACATGTCCGTGCTATGCATGTGTGTATGTTGTGTGTGTCTGTGTGTGTATGTATAACGTAGAGGGTATTTGTTTGCTAACAGGTACAAGCCTGGTGGGTAGGAGCTTTGGGCCAGTAGCCGAAAGGTTGCTGGAACGAATCCCAGAGCGTTGGTCCAAATCAAATCAAATTGTATTGGTCACATATGCACACATTTAGCAGATGTTATTGCGGGTGTAGTGAAATGCTTGTGTTCCTAGCTCCAACAGTGCAGTAATATACAACAATTCACAACACAACAAATCTAAAAGTCAAATAATGAAATTAAGAAATATATAAATACAGTAGAATAGAATACAGTATATACGCTGCTAAAAAAAATAAAGGGAACACTAAAATAACACACTCTAGATCTGAATGAATGAAATATTCTTATTAAATACTTTTTTCTTTACATAGTTGAATGTGCTGACAATAAAATCACACAAAAATTGTCAATGGGAAATCAAATTTATCAACCCATGGAGGTCTGGATTTGGAGTCACACTCAAAATTAAAGTGGAAAACAACACTACAGGCTGATCCAACTTTGATGTAATGTCCTTAAAACAAGTCAAAATGAGGCTCAGTAGTGTGTGTGGCCTCCACGTGCCTGTATAACCTCCCTACAACGCCTGGGCATGCTCCTGATGAGGTGGCGGATGGTCTCCTGAGGGATCTCCTCCCAGACCTGGACTAAAGCATCCACCAACTCCTGGACAGTCTGTGGTGCAACGTGGCGTTGGTGGATGGAACGAGACAAGATGTCCCAGATGTGCTCAATTGGATTCAGGTCTGGGAAACGGGTGGGCCAGTCCATAGCATCAATGCCTTCCTCTTGCAGGAACAGCTGACACACTCCAGCCACTTGAGGTCTAGCATTGTCTTGCATTAGGAGGAACCCAGGGCCAACCGCACCAGCATATGGTCTCACAAGGAGTCTGAGGATCTCATCTCGGTACCTAATGGCAGTAAGGCTACCTCTGGCGAGCACATGGAGGGCTATGCGGCCCCCCAAAGAAATGCCACCCCACACCATGACTGACCCACCGTCAAACCGGTCATGCTGGAGGATGTTGCAGGCAGCAGAACGTTCTCCACGGCGTCTCCAGACTCTGTCACGTCTGTCACATGTCCTCAGTGTGAACCTGCTTTCATCTGTGAAGAGCACAGGGCGCCAGTGGCGAATTTGCCAATCTTGGTGTTCTCTGGCAAATGCCAAACGTCCTGCACGATGTTGGGCTGTAAGCGCAACCCCCACCTGTGGACGTCGGGCCCTCATACTACCACCCTTATGGAGTCTGTTTCTGATCGTTTGAGCAGACACATGCACATTTGTGGCCTGCTCGAGGTCATTTTGCAGGGCTCTGGCAGTGCTCCTCCTGCTCCTCCTTGCACAAATGTGGAGGTAGGTCCTGCTGCTGGGTTGTTGCCCTCCTACGGCCTCCTCCACATCTCCTGATGTACTGGCCTGTCTCCTGGTAGTGCCTCCATGCTCTGGACACTATGCTGACAGACACAGCAAACCTTCTTTCCACAGCTCGCATTGATGTTCCATCCTGGATGAGCTGCACTACCTGAGCCAATTGTGTGGGTTGTAGACTCATGCTACCACTAGAGTGAAAGCACCGCCAGTATTCAAAAGTGTCCGAAACATCAGCCAGGAAGCATAGGAACTGAGAATTGGTCTGTGGTCACCACCTGCAGAACCACTCCTTTATTGGGGGTGTCTTGCTAATTGCCTATAATTTACACCTGTTATCTATACCATTTGCACAACAGCATGTGAAATGTATTGTCAATCAGTGTTGCTTCCTAAGTGGACAGTTTGATTTCACATAAGTATGATTGACTTGGAGTTACATTGTGTTGTTTAAGTGTTTGAGCAGTGTACATATGAAACGAGTAAATCAGTATGTAAACATTATTAAAGTGACCAGTGATTCCATGTCTATGTATATAGGGCAGCAGCCTCAAAGGTGCAGGGTTGAGTAACTTGGTGGTAGCCAGCTAGTGATGGCTATTTAACCGTCTGATGACCTTGAGATAGAAGCTGTTTTTCAGTCTCTCGGTCCCAGCTTTGATGCACCTGTACTGATCTCGCCTTCTGGATGATAGCGGGGTGAACAGACCGTGACTCAGATCATTGGTGTCCTTGATGATCTGTTTGGCCTTCCTGTGACATCGGGTGCTGTAGGTGTCCTGGAGGGCATGCAGTTTTCCCCTGGTGATGGATTGGGCACCCTCTGTATGGTGGTGCAGTTGCGGCCAAACAGGATGCTCTCAATTGTGCATTTGTAAAAGGTCTTAGGGGCCAAGCCAAATTTCTTAAGCCTCCTGAGGTTGAAGAGGTGCTGTTGCATCTTTTTCACCACATTTTCTGTGTGGGTGGACAATTTCAGATTGTCAGTGATGTGTACGCCGAGGAACTTGGAGCTTTCCACCTTCTCCACTGCGGTCCCATCAATGTGGATAGGGCGTGCTCCCTAATGCTTTTTCCTGAAGTCCACGATGATCTCCTTTGTTTTTTTTACGTTGAGAGAGAGGTTATTTTCCTGGCACCACACCAGTAACGGCCAGTAACCGAACGGTTGCGGGATCGAATCTCCGAGCTGACAAGCTAAAGATTTGTCGCCCTGCCCGAACAAGGCAGTTAACCCACCATTCTCCGGGCGCCGATGAAGTGGATATCAATTAACTTCTTTGGGACTGGGGGGCAGTATTGAGTAGCTTGGATGAATGAGGTGCACAGAGTAAACTGCCTGCTACACAGGCCCAGTTGCTAATATATGCTTATTATTACTGTATTCGGATAGATAACACTCTAAAGTTTCTAAAACTTTTTGAATGATGTCTGTGAGTATAACAGAACTCATAAGGCAGGCAGAAACCTGAGAAAAAATCCAACTAGGAAGTGGGAAATCTGAGGTTTGTAGTTTTTCAGCTCATTGTCTATCGTATATAGTGTCTATGGGCTCATATTGCACTTCCTCAGGCTTCCACCGGATGTCAACAGTCTTTAGAACCTTGTTTGATGCTTCTACTGTGAGGGAGGGGGGAATGGGAGCTGAATGAGTCAGAGTTCTGCCAGAGTGCCATGAGCTGACCACGCGTGTTTATGTAAGAGTTAGCTTGCGTTCCATTGCATTTCTAAAGACAAAGCAATTCTCAGTTTGAAACATTATTGAAGATTTATGTTAAAAACACCCTAAAGATTGATTCTATACATCGTTTGACATGTTTCTACGGACTGTAATGGAACTTTTGGACTTTTTGTCTGCTCGCACCTCATGAATTTAGATTACTGGGCTAAACATGCAAACAAAAACAAGGTATTTGGAAATAAATGATGGACTTTATCGAACAAATCAAACATTTATTGTGGAACTGGGATTCCTGGGAGTGCATTCTGATGAAGATCATCAAAGGTAAGTGAATATTTATAATGCTATTTCTGACTTTTTTGACTCCACAACATGGAGGATATCTGTATGGCTTGCTTTGTTGTCTGAGCGCTGTACGCGCTGTACTGCGCTGTATTGCATGGTGTGTTTTTTCAGTAAAGCTTTTTTGAAATCTGACACAGCGGTTTTATTAAGGAGAAGTGGATCTAAAATTCCATGCATAACACTTGTATCTTTTAGCAATGTTTATTCTGAGTATTTCTGTAAATTGATGTGGCTCTCTGCAAAATCACTGGATGTTTTGGAACTACTGAACGTAATGCGCCAATGTAAACTGAGATTTTCAGATATAAATATGAACTTTATCAAACAAAACGTACATGTAGTGTGTAACATGTAGTGCTATAAACGTCATCTGATGAAGATCATCAAAGGTTAGTGATTAATTTTCTCTATTTCTGCTTGTTGTGACTCCTCTCTTTGGCTGGAAACATGGCTGTGTTTTTCTGTGACTAGGTACTGACCTAACAAAATCGTTTGGTGTGCTTTCTTCGTAAAGCGTTTTTGAAATCGGACACTGTGGCTGGATTTACAACAAGTGTATCTTTAAAATGGTGTGAAATACTTGCATGTTTGAGGAATTCTAATTATGGGATTTCTGTTGTTTTGAATTTGGCACCCTGCACTTTCACTGGCTGTTGTTGAGGTGGGACGCTACCGTCCCGAATATCCCAGAGAGGTTGAAGCAGCCCCCCGATTCAGAGGGGTTTGGTTAAATGCAGAAGACACATTTCAGTCGGATGCATTAAGTTGTACAACTAACTAGGTATCCCCCCTTGCATTATTATCCACATGGCAGTGGGTCTGCCAGCTATTGACTAATCTGTAAAAGTTATTGAAATGAATTGTGTTCCATGTGTGAGTCACACGGGCCATATGGGAGGTGTAGTATTCTTAGCCCTTGCTCCTTGACAGTTGGCAGCTTGCCAACATAATAAGGGGTTGCCTTTTAGGATGTCTGTAGCTGCTCAATAAAAGAAAACAGCTCTATTTTTATTACATCGCCAGGGTGTAAATTAGCCTCAGCTCTCAGGCTTTGCTCATGTTAACACCACAACATATGTGACTGAAGTATAAGAGGACCCATGTAGTGTCTGAATTTGCTTTGCATATAATGTTCTTGAATATGAGCTATAGTTATGTAATGAATATGAGCTATAGTTATGTAATGAATATGAGCTATAGTTATGTAATGAATATGAGCTATAGTTATGTAATGAATAGGAGCTATAGTTATGTAATGAATAGGAGCTATAGTTATGTAATGAATAGGAGCTATAGTTATGTAATGAATATGAGCTATAGTTATGTAATGAATAGGAGCTATAGTTATGTAACGAATAGGAGCTATAGTTGTGACATGGTGAGGATGGACCCAGGTACAGACAAGAGACCAGACACGGAATCAGCTGTTAAGGATAAACATACCACTTTACTGAGAAGTGGTAACGGAAGGATCACGGTAACACTGGCATAAAAACAGACACTTAGTCCCAAAAACTCACTCAGGAGACGCACACTGCACATAATTCAAGCTTCTGCCAAGGACAAGAGAAAACACACCTCTTTTAACAGGGAAATCATTACGAGTAAATAGGACACACCTGGGTGACGTTACTGTCTCTAGGGCGGTCTCCGCTGCCCTCTGATGACAGGTGGAACCATGACGACAGTTACTTCATGTGCAACACAGCCATTATTCTCTATCATGTGAAGTGAATTCCAACACTGTACCCAATCAGAAAATAAGCAAGCTGCTGTATGTGCCCACCACCACTGTGAAGAACACCATACTAAGTCAGTCACGAGCTGGGGTTGTAACATCACTCCAGCGAGAGAGTTTGCACATGCAACTCTCCCTCACCTCAGTTTCCAGCTCAGCATTGGAGTCAGCAGTCACCTGCAGCTACTGCTGCCATTCACAAATATTATCCTCCAGTGTTCGTATCTTACTGTTTTGTAATTCTTTGTGCGTTGATGCCAACGCGTGTATTTCACCTGTAGGTCATAATATCGACCGTGTATGTCAGTTTATATAGAGCCAAAGTTATCCCGAGGTCGTACTCCTTGTAACGCGCCACCACGTGCTAGCTCCAATGCTAACATGTCCTCGTTAACTCGATGCCAATTTACCTTTTGCCTACTCACCTTTATATATTCAAATCAAATCACATTTTATTTGTCACATACACATGGTTAGCAGATGTTAATGCGAGTGTAGCGAAATGCTTGTGCTTCTAGTTCCGACAATGCAGTAATAACCAACAAGTAATCTAGCTAACAATTCCAAAACTACTACCTTATAGACACAAGTGTAAGGGGATAAAGAATATTTACATAAAGATATATGAATGAGTGATGGTACAGAGCGGCATAGGCAAGATGCAGTAGATGGTATTGAGTGCAGTATATACATATGAGATGAGTATGTAAACAAAGTGCCATAGTTAAAGTGGCTAGTGATACATGTATTGCATAAAGATGCAGTAGATGATATAGAGTACAGTATATACGTATACATATGAGATGAATAATGTAGGGTATGTAAACATTATATTAGGTAGCATTGTTTAAAGTGGCTAGTGATATATTTTACATCATTTCCCATCAATTCCCATTATTAATGTGTCTGGAGTTGAGTCAGTGTGTTGGCAGCAGCCACTCAATGTTAGTGGTGGCTGTTTAACTGTTTTTCAGTCTCTCGGTCCCAGCTTTGATGCACCTGTACTGACCTCGCCTTCTGGATGATAGCGGGGTGAACAGGCAGTGGCTCGGGTGGTTGTTGTCTTTGATAATCTTTATGGCCTTCCAGTGACATCGGGTGGTGTAGGTGTCCTGGAGGGCAGGTGGTTTGCCCCCGGTGATGCGTTGTGCAGACCTCACTACCCTCTGGAGAGCCTTACGGTTGTGGGCGGAGCAGTTGCCGTACCAGGCGGTGATACAGCCCGACAGGATGCTCTCGATTGTGCATCTGTAGAAGTTTGTGAGTGCTTTTGGTGACAAGCCGAATTTCTTCAGCCTCCTGAGGTTGAAGAGGCGCTGCTGCGCCTTCTTCACGATGCTGTCTGTGTGGGTGGACCAATTCAGTTTGTCTGTGATGTGTATGCCGAGGAACTTAAAACTTACTACCCTCTCCACTACTATTCCATCGATGTGGATAGGGGGGTGTTCCCTCTGCTGTTTCCTGAAGTCCACAATCATCTCCTTAGTATTGTTGACGTTGAGTGTGAGGTTATTTTCCTGACACCACACTCCGAGGGCCCTCACCTCCTCCCTGTAGGCCGTCTCGTCGTTGTTGGTAATCAAGCCTACCACTGTTGCGTCATCCGCAAACTTGATGATTGAGTTAGTTAGAGGCATGGCCACGCAGTCGTGGGTGAACAGGGAGTACAGGAGAGGGCTGAGAACGCACCCTTGTGGGGCCCCAGTGTTGAGGATCAGCGGGGTGGAGATGTTGTTGTCTACCCTCACCACCTGGGGGCGGCCCGTCAGGAATTCCAGTACCCAGTTGCACAGGGCGGGGTCGAGACCCAGAGTCTCGAGCTTGATGATGAGCTGTAGTCGATGAACAGCATTCTCACATAGGTATTCCTCTTGTCCAGATGGGTTAGGGCAGTGTGCAGTGTGGTTGAGATTGCAACATCTGTGGACCTATTTGGGCGGTAAGCAAATTGGAGTGGGTCTAGGGTGTCAGGTAGGGTGGAGGTGATATGGTCCTTGACTAGTCTCTCAAACCACTTCATGATGACGGAAGTGAGTGCTACTGGGCGGTAGTCGTTTAGCTCAGTTACCTTAGCTTTCTTGGGAACAGGAACAATGGTGGCCCTCTTGAAGCATGTGGGAACAACAGACTGGGATAGGGATTGATTGAATATGTCCGTAACCACACCAGCCAGCTGGTCTGCGCATGCTCTGAGGGCGCGGCTGGGGATGCCGTCTGGGCCTGCAGCCTTGTGAGGGTTGACATGTTTAAATGTTTTCCTAACGTCGGCTACAGTGAAGGAGAGTCCGCATGTTTTAGTTGCGGGCCGTGTCAGTGGCACTGTATTGTCCTCAAAGCGGGCAAAAAATTATTTAGTATGGGAGCAAGACATCCTGGTCCGTGACGGGGCTGGTTTTCTTCTTGTAATCCGTGATTGACTGTAGACCCTGCCACATACCTCTTGTGGCTGAGCCGTTGAATTGAGATTCTACTTTGTCTCTATACTGACGCTTAGCTTGTTTGATTGCCTTGCGGAGGGAATAGTTACACTGTTTGTATTCGGTCATATTTCCGGTCACCTTGCCCTGATTAAAAGCAGTGGTTCGCGCTTTCAGTTTCACGCGAATGCTGCCATCAATCCACGGTTTCTGGGTGGGGAATGTTTTAATCGTTGCTATGGGAACGACATCTTCAGCGCACGTTCTAATGAACCCACTCACCGAATCAGCGTATTCGTCAATGTTGTTGTCTTACGCAATACGAAACATATCCCAGTCCACGTGATGGAAGCAGTCTTGGAGTGTGGAATCAGATTCTTGTTTTCTTCTTGTTTTCTTCTTGTTTTAGTTTCTGTCTGTAGGCAGGGATCAACAAAATGAAGTCGTGGTCAGCTTTTCCGAAAGGAGAGCGGAGCAGGGCCTTATATGCGTCGCGGAAGTTGGAATAGCAATGATCCAAGGTTTTTCCAGCCCTGGTTGCGCAATCGATATGCTGATCAAATTTAGGGAGTTCTTGTTGTCAGATTAGCCTTGTTAAAATCCCCAGCTACAATGAATGCAGCCTCAGGATATATGTTCAGAGCCATCGATGTGTCTGCTTGGGGGGGAATATATACGGCTGTGATTATAATCGAAGAGAATTCCCTTGGTAGGTAATGCGGTCGACATTTGATTGTGAGTAATTCTAAATCAGGTGAACAGAAGGACTTGAGTTCATGTATGTTGTTGTGGCCACACCACGTCACGTTAACCATGAAGCATACGCTCCCGCCCCTCTTCTTACCAGAAAGATGTTTGTTTCTGTCGGCGCGATGCGTGGAGAAACCAGCTGGCTGCACCGACTCCGATAGCATCTCTCCAGTGAGCCATGTTTCCGTGAAGCAAAGAACGTTACAGTCTCTGATGTCCCTCTGGAATGCTACCCTTGCTCGGATTTCATCAACCTTGTTGTCAAGAGACTGGACATTGGCGAGGAGAATGCTAGGGAGTGGTGCACGATGTGCCCGTCTCCGGAGTCTGACCAGAAGACCACTTCGTTTCCCCTTTTTACGAAGTCGTTTTTTTGGGTCGCTGGCTGGGATCCATTCCGTTGTCCTGGGTGAAAGGCAGAACACAGGATCTGCTTCGCGAAAGTCATATTCTTGGTCGTACTTATGGTGAGTTGACGCTGCTCTTATGTTCAGTAGTTCTTCTCTACTGTATGTAATGAAACCTAAGATGACCTGGGGTACTAATGTAAGAAATAACACGTAAAAAAAAAACTGCATAGTTTCCTAGGAACGCGAAGCGAGGAGGCCATCTCTATCGGCGCCGGTGATATAGTTGGTGACCATGTGTATTCACATTCCTGTTTAGCTGCATTATGTTATGTAGGCTTAGTTACTGTTCCGCTGATGGGTCTATTTGCCATAGTGGTAAGCTCCAGGTAAGATCAGTATTTTCCCTTATCAATTCCAGCCATGTACAGGCTGCTTTCCCATAGAATGTTGTTTCTATCCCTCTGTTATTATGTATTTTACCTCCTACATATGAGTTCCATTTATGCCTTGTTTCGTGTAATTGTAGGGCCTTTAAGCAGTTTGCCAATTGTGCCTGCTATTTCCTAAAGGGAAATATGAAGCTCAGCTCACGTTGTAGAGTTGTCCTATTCTAGCTCTGCCCTTTCGGGCATCTTCATGGTCATCAGTCAGTCAGGGGGGCTCTTCATGCCGCCGAGTGGCACAGTTTATTATTGCATCTCATAATATGCATATATTATTTATTCATTCATTCATTATTCATTAATTATTTATTACTTATTATGTCTAGATCCCAGCCACTTGCATTTACATTTTAGTCGTTTAGCAGACGTTCTTATCCAGAGCAACGTATTATGTATACATATTGTCTATATATGCAAAAGTATGTACTTCAAATTAGTGGATTTGGCTATTTTGGTATTTTGGTATGTTATTAGGATCTCCATTAGCTGCTACAAAAGTTGCAGCTACTCTTCCTGGGGTCCACAAAAAAATATGAAACATGACATAATACAGAACATTAAAAGACAAGAACAGCTCAAGGACAGAACTACATCAATAAAAAATAAACAATCTAGGTCAAATAAGGGAGAGGTATTGTGCCGTGGGGTATTGCTTTATCTGTTTTTTTTTAAACAAGGTCTGTTCATTTGAGCAATATGAGATGGAACAGAGTTCAATGCAATAATGCCTCTATATAATACTGTACGCTTTCTTGAATTTGTTCTAGATTTGGGGACTGTGAAAAGACCCCTGGTGGCATGTCTGCTGGGGTAAATGTGTGTGACAGAGCTGTGTGTAAGTTGACTATGCCAAGAGAGACTGGCATGCATAGTATTCATATCATCCCTCTGATTACAATGAAGAGCAAGACGTGCCGCTCTGTTCTGCGCCAGCTTCATCTTAACTAGGTATTTCCTTGTAGCACTCGACCACACGACTGGACAATAATCAAGATGAGACAAAACTAGAGCCTGCAGGACTTGCTTTTTGGAGTGTGGTGTTAAAAAATAATCACTTTATTATGAACAGACCTCTCCCCATCTTCACAACCATTGAATCTATATTGTGGCAGGAAGAGATGAGGGGAGGTATCTTGCAGGCCGCTGGCTCCCCCTGAGCCTTATATGGACTTCCTGCCCCAACGAGGTGAGACTGGTGTTCGTTAACTTCTTGCGTCGAGCAATCCCGTATCCGGGAGCGTAATCATAGCCTCAAGCTCATTACCATAACGCAACGTTAACTATTCATGAAAATCGCAAATGAAATTAAATAAATATATTCACTCACAAGCTTAGCCTTTTGTTAACAACACTGTCATCTCAGATTTTCAAATTATGCTTTTCAACCATAGCTACACAAGCATTTGTGTAAGAGTATTGATAGCTAGCATAGCATTAAGCCTAGCATTCAGCAGGCAATATTTTCACAAAAACAAGAAAAGTATTCAAATAAAAATAATTTACCTTTGAATAACTTTGGATGTTTTCAATGAGGAGACTCTCAGTTAGATAACAAATGTTCAGTTTTTCCAAAAATATTATTTGTGTAGGAGAAATCGCTCCGTTTTGTTCATCACTTGTGGATAAGAAAAAACCCCGAAAATTCAGTCATTACAACGCCGAACCTTTTTCCAAATTAACTCCATAATATTGACAGAAACATGGCAAACGTTGTTTAGAATCAATCCTCAAGGTGTTTTTCACATATCTATTCGATGATAAATCATTCGTGGCAGTTGGGTTTCTCCTCGGAAGCAAATGGAAAAATACACGCAGCTGGAGATTACACAATAATTGCGACGGAGGACACCAAGCGAGCACTTGGTAGATGTAGTGTAAAATGGTCAATCTTCCAATGATATGCCTACAAATACTTCACAATGCTACAGACACCTTGGGGAAACGACAGAAAGTATAGGCTCATTCCTGGCACACATCGCCTTCAAAATCTGGGGCATTTCCTGTTTGAAATTGTATCTTGGTTTCGCCTGTAGCATCAGTTCTGTGGCACTCACAGATAATATCTTTGCAGTTCTGGAAACATTAGAGTGTTTTCTTTCCAAAGCTGTCAATTATATGCATAGTTGAGCATATTTTCGTGACAAAATATCTTGTTTAACCTCATAGTCCACCCCATCCCGCATGCGGTCGCGTTACTACAGCCTCAAGCTCATTACCATAACGCAACGTTAGTGATTTCTAAAAATTGCAAATGAAATGAAATAAATATGCCTGCTCTCAAGCTTATCCTTTTCTTAACAATCCTGTCGTCTCAGATTTTCAAAATATGCTTTAGAACCAGAGAAAATCAATAATTTGTGTAAGAGTGGTGATAGCTAGCTTAGCATTTAGCATTAGCATTTAGCACGCAACATATTCTCAAAAACCAGCAAAGGGATCAAATAAAATAATTTACCTTTGAAGAACTTCAGATGTTTCAATGAGGAGACTCTCAGTTACATAGCAGATGTCCAGTTTTTCCTGAAAGATTCTTGTGTAGGACACATCGTTCTGTTTTGTTACTATGCATTTGGCTACCGAAACTAACCGAAAATTCAGTCACCTACACGTCAAACTTTTTCCGAATTAACTCCATAATATCGACTGAAACATGGAAAACGTTGTTTGAATCAATCCTCAAGGTGTTTTGTCATATATCTCTTCATTGAAATGGCAGTCCTAGAAGCCTTTGTTCTCTGATTCGGATGGAAAAATACTGGTAGCTGACTTTTGCGCACCAATTTCCACGCAGACACCGTGCGGGACACTTGGCAATTGTAGTCTCTTATGGTCAATCTTCCAATGATATGCCTACAAATACGTCACAATGCTGCAGACACCTTGGGGAAACGCTAGAAAGTGTCCGTTCATTCCTGTCGCATTCACAGCCATATAAGGCGATCATGGAAAACGTACCTTCAGAAATCCTGTTCATTTCCTGGTCGCTCAAACATCTTGGTTTTGCCTGAAGCTTTTGTTATAAGGCACTCACAGTGAAAATCTTTGCAGTTCTGGAAACGTAAGAGTGTCTTCTTTCCAAAACTATCAATTCCAAGCATAGTCGAGCATCTTTTCGTGACAAAATATTGCGCTTAAAATGGGCACGTCTTTTTATCCAAAAATGAAATAATGCCCCTAGAGGACGAACAGGTTAAAACGGGAACGTTTTTTTATCCAAAAATTAAAAGAGCGCCCCCTATATCGAAGAAGTTAAGCCAGGGAGTGCTTGGGGATAAAGGAGGAAGCAGCCTGTACAAAGGGGCAGAGTAGGAGAGAGCCAAGTGTGTTATGAAGAGTGGGAGAAGAGAGAGCAATATCTGTGAGATTAGCCATTGTGACCTGGACTGTCGGACTAACCCCCTTGTGTACTGGACCGGTTTGGCTGAGGACCCAAGTGTGAGGATTACCCCTGGAAAACGGAACGGACAATGAGAACGGCTTGTGGACTGTGAGGTGATTGGCGAATTCCCCCTTCTTTCCACGTGTACCAAAATCCCTAAAACTCCCCATTTGTATTCTATTTGTGCTACTGGTGCATGTTCTGTTGTTGAACTCGGAGACATGAAAACCCTACGCCCTTGAGCCTGCTACAATATGTTCTGACAGAGACCGTTTACAATCTAAGGTAACACCAAGTAATTTAGTCTCCTCAACTTGTTCAACAGCCACACTATTCCTTACCAGATGCAGCTGAGGTCTAGAACTTAGGAAATTATTTGTACCAAATACAATGCTCTTAGATTTAGATGTTCAGGAAATATGTAATACTGGTCATCCATTCCAAAACAGATTGCAACTCTTTAAGGGTTTCAGGGACTTTATTAGCTGTGGTTGCTGATGTGTATATGGTTGAATCAGCAGGATACATGGACACACATGCATGTTTAATGCAAGTGGCAGGTCATTGGTAAAAATAGAAAAGTGAAGGACCTACAGCTGCCTTGCGGTCCACAGCACTTTATGTGTTTGACATTAGAGAAGCTTCCATTAAAGAAAACCCTTTGAGTGTTATTAGATATCTTTGAATCCACAATATGGCAGAGATTGAAAAGCTTTTTGAACAACAGGTCATGGTCAATAATATCAAAGGCTGCACTGAAATCTAACAGCACAGCTCCCGCAATCTCATCATCAATTTCTTTCAACCAATCGTCAGTCATTTGTCAGTGCAGTACATGTTGAGCGCCTCTCTCTATAAGCATGCCGAGTCTGTTAATTTGTTTACAGAGAAAATAGCATTGTATTTGGTCAAACACCATTTCTTGCAAACAGTTTGCTAAGAGCTGGCGGCAAGATGATAGGTCTGCTGTTAGAACAAGTAAATGCTGCTATTTCAGACACACCCGTTGCTGACAGGTGTATAGAATTGGGTACACAGTCATGCAATCTCAGACTAACATTGGCAGTAGAAGGACCTTAAGAGCTCAGTGACTTTCAACGTTGCACCGTCATAGCATGCCACCTTTCCAACAAGTCAGTTCGGCAAATTTCTGCCCTGCTAGAGCTTCCCTGGTCAACTGTAAGTGCTGTTATTGTGACATGGAAACGTCTAGGAGCAACAACGGCTCAGCCACGAAGTGGTAGGCCAAACAAGCTCACAGAGCGGGACCTCCGAATGCTGAAGCGCCTTGGGCAACAACAAAAAATGGCCTGTTCTTAGTTGCAACACTCACTACTGAGTTCCAAACTGCCTCTGGAAGCAACGTCAGCACAAGGGCTGTTCGTCAGGAGCTTCATGAAATGGGTTTCCATGGCCAAGCAGTCGCACACAAGCCTAAGATCATGCGCAATGCAAAGCATCGGCTGGAGTGGTGTAAAGCTCGCTGCCATTGGACTCCGGAGCAGTGGAAACATGTTATCTGGGGTGATGAATCATGCTTCACCATCTGGCAGTCCAAGGGACTAATCTGGGTTTGGCGGTTGCCTGGAGAATGCTACCTGCCCGAATGCATAGAGCCAACTGCAAAGCTTGGTGGAGGAATAATAACCACTGTTTTTCATGGTTTGGGCTAGGCCCCATCATTCCAGTGACGGGAAATCTTAACGCTACAGCATACAATGACATTCTGGACGATTCTGTGCTTTCAGCTTTGTGGAAACAGTTTGGGGAAGGCCCTTTTCTGTCTCAGCATTACAATGCCCCTGTGCACAAAGCGAGGTCCATACAGAAATGGTTTGTCGAGATCGATGTGGAAGAATTGACTGGCCTGCACAGAGCCCTGACCTCAACTCCATCAAACACCTTTGGATGAATTGGAACACCGACTGCGAGTCAGGCCTACTCGCCCAACATCAGTGCTCGACCTCCCTAATGCTCTTGTGGCTGAATGGAAGCAAGTCCCCGCAGAAATCTTCCAACATCTAAAAAGAGTGGAGACTGTTATAGCAGCCGAAGATTTTGGAATGAGATGTTCGACAGCCAGATGTTCACATACCTTCGGTCATGTATGGTATGTTTGACCATTCTATTTATGTATACACATTCCATATTATTATAAAGCATATTATTGCCTTTATGTTTATGCACATTGTATATTATGTCATTATTGTTATTGATGACGTATTGTGCATTCTTAATTATACCTTTTGTTATTTCCCTACATAATTATTCCGGTTGCTCTTGGATTAAAGACTTAACAGTGAATCAACGGCTTGCGTCGTCTTTCTAGCAGAAGACACTGCACCCACCCCACAAAAAAAGTTTAGAAGGCTAGTATAATACTGTTCAATCATTTCTCTGTCAATAACTTGCTCTGTAAAGAAAATCATGCAAATGATTACTTAATCATTTTCAGTTATATTACTAAGTTGTGTGCGCACATCTTCAAATACCCCGCCACATTAGAAATTCTGCCTGTATTCACAATAATTTAGAACATTAATTACTGCTATTACTGTTGTCTGTGGCATTATCAGTTAATTACCAGTTTACTTAGAGTTTGGATGGGATGATAGCCAATTAGAATTGATACCTAACTATTGAACTGTAAAATTGTTCAATATTAATGTTGCTTGTGGGAAGTCTGGTATAATTACCCTCTTCATTTGATAACTATAATGTCTTACACGTGATGAAATTGAAAGCCAGGCAGCATTCTCATAACATATGCTACATCAGTATACTGTGTACTGATCTGTATACCCTACTGAAGTATCAGTAGAGGTCTACACGTAGCCGCCGATTAGAGAGGGGCATAAATCAAGTATTTCCTTGGGCCGGTGTGGATCCTGCGGGATTAAGGAGGAAATCTGTAGCAGTCCTGGATTAAAATACTATTTAAAAATGCTTTAAGCATTTGCTTTTGCCCGCCTGCAGTGCTAGTTGGGTGGAGTTTGCACTTTAGAGTCTTTTCTATCTGTTCCATTGCAACTGGCAAGCTCAATCAAGCACAACTAGCGTATTTGAAATCATTTCAAGTAGTACCTGAACCCAGGTCTGCTCTGCAGTGGCTATTTCAACTAGAAAGTGTGGGGCCTAGTGTGGTTGATTTGTGGTATGGCTATTTATTTCAAAAGTTAGTGGATTTACATTGATAAAATAAATACACTATAAAAACATGACTTGTTTGTTTCAGTCACCAGTGCAAGAAATCTTCAAAGAATATGCCTTCAAGAAGCACTGACAAAAAGATTATGCAAGTTTCTAAATATCTACAACGGCTAATTTGTTCCTTCATATGCATTTTCCCTTCAGCTCAACCATAGACCCTTCCTTGCAGCTCCTTTGTGGGGCCCTCTACAGCTCCACCGCAAGGCCATTCCTCACAGCTCTACTGTGGGACCCTCTACAGCTCCACAACCACAGTGTAATTCATTATGGGTGATATTTCATAGAAATCTGGAAACACTGGACTTTCCTTATGACCTTTTTTGTATTCATAGTTTGCGTCCCAAATTTGCGTCCCAAATGCCCCTTGGTCAGTAATAGTGCCCTATGAATAGCAGTGGTGGAAAAAGTACCCAGCTATCATACTTGAGTAAAAATAAAGATAGATACCTTAATATAAAATGACTCAAGTAAAGGTCACCCAGTAAAACTTTACTTGAGTAAAAGTATTTGGTTTGGAAATATACTTAAGTATCACATTTCAAATTCCTTATATTAAGCAAACCAGATGGCACCATGTTCTTGTTTTTTTACATTTACAGAAAGCCAGGGGCACACTCCAACACTCAGACATCATTTACAAACAAAGCATTTGTATTTAGTGAGTCCGCCAGATCAGAGGCAGTAGGGATGACCAGGGATGTTCGGTTGTTAAGTGCGTGAATAGTTTTCCTGTCCTGCTAAGCATTCTGTCTGTCCTGCTAAGCATACTTTTGGGTGTCAAGGAAAATGTATGGAGTACAAAGTACAATATTTTCTTTAGGGATGTAGTGAAGTGAAAGTAGTCAAACATATAAATAGTAAAACACAGATACCAAAAAAAAAATATTTAAGTAGTACTTTAAAGTATTTTTACTCAAGTACTTTACACCACTGATGAATAGGGACACATCCATAATGTTTCCATTGTGGCTATGATTTATGCATACCTATAAAGCCTTAGTATTTTCCTTTTGTTAACTAGCTTACGCCGGGGTGAGATGGAGGGAGAGAGAGGGCGAGAGAGAGAGAAAGGGAGAGGGAGTGTATGTTTCCAAATGTGTGAATATTATAAGGTTATTTGTTAGATTAACTGATTAACAGATTAACATTAGAAATGGCATATTCCTGAGGCAACTGCACCTGTCACTGTATGTATAGTATAATTGCAGTGAATTAATGTGTATACTTCTTAGCCTTATGTTTCTCATCAAAATAATGACTTGCAATCAACTTAAATGAGGAACAAGAATTTTAAATACTTTTAATAGCAAAACGTTGAATATATATTAATATATATGATGATATATGATACAATAATGCATTATAACCTTTTCTAAACAACAAGTAAATCACTTTCAACTAATGCCTACTCTTGGATACACATGTGGATCTTTCAAACTCTCCTTTCAACAATCTGCTGAGCTATATTCAACTTGCACATAGATTTCTTTCGTCTACCTTCAAAGGTTATCTCAAATTCAATCTGTAATTTGTGTTCTAGATATATGAAACTGTTCTGTAAGGTGGAGTGAAGGGGGTACAGAGACGATGAGGATGCTGATTCCTCATAGGATCATCAGCATAACGAACATGAGTCCTTCATTTCCAGAATATGTTCTAAAAAGATCTATGTTGATGTCTTGAGACCCCACGAGAGTTCCTCTTACTTACCCTTGGAGATGTTCTGTGGGGGATACTAACCAAGCATTTCTAAGCATCTCCCCAGCATGAAAGGGACACATAAGACATTTCTTTCTTCTCAATCACTTTTTGAGTTGATAGCTTCCAAGAGTCTGGCCACTGTGCGAATCCTTGTGTGCCATCTTCAAGGAGATGACATAGACCCATTCATTTGTGCCACCAACACTTATGGTTTCCTCTGGCTTGTCTCTCCTTCTCACCCTCTTGGGTGGTTGCTTGAGGGTCATACACCTATGTCAATCTGAATTAATCCTGCAAAAAATAAAAGTAATTCCACTAAAACAAGGATTAGGCTTTTTCAACATTTTGGTTACTGTTTACATGAAGTTTATTTTGCCTGTTGACTGCACGGTAGTTGTACACTAGTAACACTTTTGGATTAACATGTTGCTACATAGAAAATACTTGCATTTCACTGTCGATACTGATGGTTCAAAATAAATGTCTGTGGTGAACCAATAAGAACAAGGTGCCAGAAAGAGTCTCCGACCTACAGTAACAGTTCCTGTTCTTACTTTACAACAGGGCTGGGCAGGAGAAAAGAGTTGGAGCTACCAATCGATTGTTGGAATCTCCTCCGAAAGGTAAAGAAAGCAAATCAGAAGCACAATTAAAGACTTTGGGGTAACTCCTGTGCCGAACAGGAAGCCTCTATTGAGATTGCCGGAGGACAGAAGTTGATGAGAATTGGTGTTTTCATAGAAGACAGCTGTGAATGGAAATCAATGCTTATAAAGAACCTGTTCGGTGTTTGAGCTGGGCCTTGGAAGAGCACAAAGAGAAGGAATACCTTCAGGGGGATGGGTTGAACAACTAGACTAGCAGTAGATTTGTAAATACACTTTAAGTGCTTTCTTCCATTTTGAATCACTTCAGTATTCCATAAAAACCATATGAAGAGAGGACAGGCTATATATAGGTAATCATCGACCTTAATCAGTGGCGACCCGTCATCCAGGGCAGGTGCGGTTTGAGCCCCAACTGTTTAGCAAAATAAAATTATACATATACATATATATATAATGTGGAGTATAGGGGTTGGTATGTATGTTCTCTAGTTGCGCCGTCATTGGCTCAGTGTTCTGTCACTCATGAGGACATTAGGTCACTGCAAAATCTACGGGAGAACTCAAAAATGTAAGGCCCTTGGGTGCTGCCATAGAGTTACATTCGAAGTGCCCATCCAATAAGGCTAAAGGTCATTGGCCACAGATAAAATTATGTCAAATCACGTTATATCTACCGTAGCTTTGATTGGAATGATCATGTCAACATCACACTTTCAAAATCATAGATAGCAAGCGAGCAGTCATCATCATGAATTAAGTGGACAATCTACTGGCAAATTCTTTTCAATCCTTGCCATATGAAGATAAATTATAGATAAAGCTTATCTCATTATCGGTGCTTATTGATGAAGCTGATGACTGAGGTAGAGTACTCCTCAATGCCATTGGATAAATCCCGGTTCATATTCTAGTCTGTGCTAGCAAAACAGTCCTGTAGTGTAGCATCCACATCATCTGACCTTTTCCGTATTGAGCGAGTCACCGGTACTTCCTGCTTTAGTTTTTGCTTGTCAGCAGGAATCAGGAGTATAGAATTATGGTCAGATCTGCCAAATGGAGGGCGGGGGAGAAGAATACTGTAAGAACGGCCCTTGTTCTGAATTTTGTCGCTGTACATTTCAAAAGTGCTAAACGAACAGTTATTGACTACGGACATCCTAGCTCGCTCATTAATGTCTTAATGTCTTAATGTCTTGAAATTGCTGACTGCCTCTTATCCGCTTGTCATCCCCTTATCCCATAGTTTGTACATCTCAATTGTCACCGCTAAAGCTAACTCTGCACCGCTAAAGCTAACTCTCTCTCCTCTGCTCTCATCCTTCTAGACCTATCGGCTGCCTTCGATACTGTGAACCATCAGATCCTCCTCTCCACCCTCTCCGAGTTGGGCATTTCCGGCGCGGCCCACGCTTGGATTGCGTCCTACCTGACAGGTCGCTCCTACCAGGTGGCGTGGCGAGAATCTGTCTCCTCACCACGCGCTCTCACCACTGGTGTCCCCCAGGGCTCTGTTCTAGGCCCTCTCCTATTCTCGCTATACACCAAGTCACTTGGCTCTGTCATAACCTCACATGGTCTCTCCTATCATTGCTATGCAGACGACACACAATTAATCTTCTCCTTCCCCCTTCTGATGACCAGGTGGCGAATCGCATCTCTGCATGTCTGGCAGACATATCAGTGTGGATGACGGATCACCACCTCAAGCTGAACCTCGGCAAGACGGAGCTGCTCTTCCTCCCGGGGAAGGACTGCCCGTTCCATGATCTCGCCATCACGGTTGACAACTCCATTGTGTCCTCCTCCCAGAGCGCTAAGAACCTTGGCGTGATCCTGGACAACACCCTGTCGTTCTCAACTAACATCAAGGCGGTGGCCCGTTCCTGTAGGTTCATGCTCTACAACATCCGCAGAGTACGACCCTGCCTCACACAGGAAGCGGCGCAGGTCCTAATCCAGGCACTTGTCATCTCCCGTCTGGACTACTGCAACTCGCTGTTGGCTGGGCTCCCTGCCTGTGCCATTAAACCCCTACAACTCATCCAGAACGCCGCAGCCCGTCTGGTGTTCAACCTTCCCAAGTTCTCTCACGTCACCCCGCTCCTCCGCTCTCTCCACTGGCTTCCAGTTGAAGCTCGCATCCGCTACAAGACCATGGTGCTTGCCTACGGAGCTGTGAGGGGAACGGCACCTCAGTACCTCCAGGCTCTGATCAGGCCCTACACCCAAACAAGGGCACTGCGTTCATCCACCTCTGGCCTGCTCGCCTCCCTACCACTGAGGAAGTACAGTTCCCGCTCAGCCCAGTCAAAACTGTTCGCTGCTCTGGCCCCCAATGGTGGAACAAACTCCCTCACGACGCCAGGACAGCGGAGTCAATCACCACCTTCCGGAGACACCTGAAACCCCACCTCTTTAAGGAATACCTAGGATAGGATAAGTAATCCTTCTCACCCCCCCTTTAAGATTTAGATGCACTATTGTAAAGTGACTATTCTACTGGATGTCATAAGGTGAATGCACCAATTTGTAAGTCGCTCTGGATAAGAGCGTCTGCTAAATGACTTAAATGTAAATGTAAATGTCAGTAAAAAAATGCATTTGTTAAAGCAAGTCAGCCATATCAGCTATGTTTTTTTTAACCTCTCTAGGGTATGTGGGAAGCTAGCGTCCCATCTGGCCAACATCCAGTGAGAGTGCAGAGCGCCAAATTAAAATACAGAAATACTAATTATAAATATTCAGAAAACTAAAATATTTTACATAGGTTTAAAGATTAACTTCTTGTGAATCCAACCACGTTGTCAGATTTTTAAAATGCTTTACGGCGAAAGCATACCTTACGATTATTTGAGAACATAGCTCAGTTAACAAATTATTACAAACAATAACCAGCCAAGCAGAAGCGTTACAAAACTCAGAAATAGAGATACAATTGATCCCTTACCTTTGATGATCTTCATATTGTTGCACTAAGAAGACATTCACTTACTCAATAAATGTTCCTTTTGTTCGATAAAGTCTCTTTATATCGAAAAACCTCAGTTTTGTTTGTGTGTTTTCTTCAGTAATCCACAGGCTCAAACGCAGTCAAAACAGGCGGACAAAAAAAATCCAAATTGTATCCGTAAAGTTCAGAGAAAATGTCAAACAATGTTTATATTCAATCAATTGTTTTTAGCCTAAATGATCTATAATATTTCAACCGGACAATAACGTTGTCAATATTAAAGGTAAACAACACTCTCTCGGGATTGCGCATGAAAAATCTCTGTGACATGTCAGGGTCCACTTATTCAGACTGGTCTTACTCCCTCATTTATAAGAATACAAGCCTGAAAACATTTCTAAAGACTGTTGACATCTAGTGGAAGGCATAGGGCCTGAAAAAAATTCCAAAGACTGTTGACATCTAGTGGAAGGCATAGGAACTGCAAATTGAGTCCTAAGTCAATGCATACTGTAATGGCATTGAATAGAAAATTTACAGAACCAAAATAAATATTACTTCCTGAATGGATTTTTCTCAGGTCTTCGCCTGCCAAATCAGTTCTGTTATACTCACAGACACTATTTTAACAGTTTTGGAAACTTTAGAGTGTTTTCTATCCAAATCTACCAGTTATATGCATATCATATCTTCTGGGCCCAAGAAGCAGGACGTTTAATTTGTGCATGCTTTTCATCCAAAATTCAGAATCCTGCCCCCTACCCTAGAGGAGTTAAAGACAGTAAATGAGGCTGAATTAACTGTTTTGATGCCAGACAAGGCTTCGTTGATAGCCTTGTGTAGCGGTGGAAAGGTGTTGGGACTGCTGTTTGGATTCTGCTGTTGGGACAGCTTTATGTAGGCCCTAAAAGTTTGTGGGCATCGTTTGACACCATTATAGTCCAATTAATGCATTGTTTAGTGTTGTGTTGTGTAGTGGCTTTGCTAGCATGCATCCCAATATTTTTGTTGATGAGAGTGCTACACCAAGACTTACATGCTAAAATCGTCACTGAGCTTAATCGATAACTTAATGCTTACTCTATAAGGATAAAGCAAGAAATGAATCGGTGTTGCTCCATAAATAGTCTGTAGGTAGAGTTAGTAGCTACACTTTTAGGGAAAAAGGTGCTAAGTAGAACCATACAGGGTTTTAAAATTGTATTGTTTATGACAACACATTACATGTATCATAAGGCCTTTCTTTGAGGGCCCTGTCATACCCTAACACCGTGGTGTTAGGAATCTCCTAGTTTACAGGCCACATCAGGCCATCAGGCCAGTAACATTACGCTGGCTTGCAAAGGCAATTCCTACTGGAATCCAGCCAGAGTTAGGATATCCAACAAGTGGAATTGTCAATCACCCGCAACCTGCATTCAGAATGACTGCCAGGGTAGGGAAGATTGAATACTGAGACTAAAAAAGGCACAGTACACCAACATCAAATCCTCATCCCAACGGTAAAGTATGGTGAAGGGCCTGGACAGCTTGCTTTCATCACCGGACGGAACCGTCCGCTTCTGCAATGACTTTCGGGGCCTGAACGAGGTCACTAAATCCGATGCCTACCCCATGCCCCGGGTGGAAGTCAAGATACGAACCACTGCTGGGTTTTGCCTTTCGGGCTCCACGGGGCCCCAGCGATCTTCCAGTGACTCATGGACCATGTCCTGCGCACCGTGAGTACACTGTTGCTCATTCGTGTCATGACTTTACTTTCATTAATCTGAAGACTGTTATATACCTAATCAACTAACTATGTTTAATTGTTACCCGATTAAATTATTCATGTAACAATTAACTCATTCAGATTTGGGGCACCACTAGAGCGGTTATTTAAAGAGTTACCATCTCCCGAGAGTTACCTATCACTGTCACTATCACTGTCACGCCCTGACCTTAGAGATCCTTTTTATGTCTCTATTTTGGTTTGGTCAGGGCGTGAGTTGAGGTGGGCATTCTATGTTTTGTGTTTCTATGATTTTCTATTTCTATATTTTGGCCGGGTATGGTTCTCAATCAGGGACAGCTGTCTATCGTTGTCTCTGATTGGGAACCATACTTAGGTACCCTTTTTCCCACCTGTGTTTGTGGGAAGTTGACTTTGTTTAGGGCACATAGCCTTTGAGCTTCACGGTTTGGTTTTGTAGTGTTTATTGTTTTGTTTGGCATCAATTTGAGTTAATAAAGAAAATGTACGTTCACCACGCTGCACCTTGGTCCTTTCCTTTCATCAGCCATGACAGAACTTCCCACCACCAAAGGACCAAGCAGCGTGGTAAAGAGGACTCCTGGACATGGGAGGAGATCCTGGATGGTAAGGGACCCTGGCGGCAGGCTGGGGAGTATCGCCGTCCACGGGAGGAACTGGAGGCAGCTAAGGCGGAGAGGAAACATTATGAGGGAACACTGCTGGCAAGGAAGCCCGAGAGGCAGAGACGGCCTCCAGCCCAGTCCCTCCAGAGTCACCGTCCAGCCCGGTCCCTCCAGAGTAGCCGTCCAGTCCGGAGCCTCCAGAGACGCTCTCCAGTCCGGAGCCTCCAGCGACGCTCTCCAGTCCGGAGCCTCCAGAGACGCTCTCCAGTCCGGAGCCTCCAGAGACGCTCTCCAGTCCGGAGCCTCCAGTGACGCTCTCCAGTTCGGAGCCTCCAGAGTCGACTGCCTCCAGTCCGGAGCCTCCAGAGACGATGGCCTCCAGTCCGGGGCCGTCGTGTTTGTGGGAAGTTGACTTTGTTTAGGGCACATAGCCTTTGAGCTTCACAGTTTGGTTTTGTAGTATTTATTGTTTTGTTTGGTGTAATTTTGAGTTAATTTAGATAATGTATGCCCAGAACGCTGCACCTTGGTCCTTTCCTTTCATCAGCCGTGACAATCACATCCATAAACAGTCAACTCTTTTAATCATAACCTCTTATCATATCATCATTTTGAAGAGTTGTAATCTCGTGCCTTGGTAAAAACCAGAGCCTTCCTTATGATTCAGTACTACACAAATTGGTTTATTTATTTACTAGCTAACTAAATGGTAACACAGGATAATCATACACACTTAATTAAAAACAGGTCCGTAGCAGACTGACACAATATGGCGGTTTGTTACAAAAGAGATGGAGGGGCAGAGAGGGACAGAGACATAATACTTTGGTACATTTAGAAGCTACTTTCACAGTAATCTTATACTTTGCACACGAACCGCCGCCTGTTTGGAGTAAGAACATCATGAATGTATTCACATGAAAATGTATTTGTTCTTTTGTGTATTGCTTTCGGAACCAGGCCTTCTTAGGAAGGGGGTTGGTTGGGCCTGTAAATTACGAAAAGGTGTCCCCACCGGTCTTCTACTGTTCTCCTCTGCCATCATCTGGTAGCCGGTGACTTGTTGTGTAGTCCTGAACAGAACTACAGAGTTGATTCTACTTCCATTCACTCTGTAAGATGCTCTTTTGAAGATAGGCTAGACAGCCGTGTCGATGGTTCCCAATGGGGTGATTAGAGTAGTAGAATACGATGGTTTAAAGAGGGTAGTTAAATGGTCCCATTTATATTAGATTTAGAGATACTTTACTTAGGACAGCTAATCAGCCACACCAGTGATTGTCCGGGAGGTGACTTATTGTCTCTACCTCGTGTTGACATTCAAAGTTTAAACCACTTTAAAAAGTGAGCTGCAGCTAGACGTCTTTCTGGTCTGATATGTTAATTCTTAACCCATCGTTTTATACAGTTCATTCAAAAGGAGCGGTTTGTGAGGCTGACACGCTCTCTGACCTCACTCAAGGGGGTGGTGACTACTTACTTGTACAAACTTATAGAAACAATTTTCTTATAGTTTCTAAGATCACATCCCTCGCTTAACAAAAACACTTTCAATTGTTCAGATTTCATACACAACATAGAGGATGGAAACTTCGTACATGTAGCGTGTATACTGTACTTCTCAAGTTACAGTATTTCCTTTCTAACATTTTTAATGACATCACAAAATATCAACCAAACCGACATGTGTTCTTTTAGGTCACCTCTGCCCATTCCCCACGTTCTATGTTAGAAATATTGTTCACGTATTCACTTGAAAATGTATTTGATTTTCGGCGGGAAAATGACTGTGTAGATGAAGGCACATTCCTTAGGTGAATTTGGAGAGGGAGATGCCTGAATGTTCTCTCCTTGATTTACAACAGGGCGAGAGCTGTCAACCCCCCACCAGTTCCCTTCTCCCCCCTCTGTGGGTGAGGGGGTCTGGTTAAAGTTATTTATTGCAAAGCTGATCTGACTTATTTGGATCCTAACAGGACAGTCATAACGTTCGGATGATATAATGGTGCACAGTGACAGTTGGGAGTCCCATCTCTGTAGGCTACAGGCGGTGGTGGATGCGCTAAGGGATGCTGTGCGCGAACCACCAGTACCTGGGCTATCAAATCGAGAGTGGGAAACGTGAAGCCCCAAAAAGAAGAAAAAATTCCGCCTTTGGGGAATGGCCCGTCCCCCAAACCAAGAGGCAGGTGCAGTCGTTCCTGGGGTTAGCAGGCTACTACAGTTGATTTGTACCTAACTTTGCCGCAATGGCTTCTTCCCTCACATACCTGACAAAGGCGTACCTACCCCAGATGGTGCGATGGACCAAGGATACTGAGGTGGCATTCCAGGCCCTGAAGGACGCGCTATGTTCGCACCCGGTACTCGTCACCCCGGACTTCTTAAGAAACCTCCTGGTCCAAACAGACACGTCTGACACAGGGGTGGGGGCCGTCTTGTCCCAAGAGCAGGAAGGCGAGGAGAACCCCATCATGTATGTAAGCAGGAAGCTCCTCCTGAGGGAGAAGAGTACTTAATTGTCGAGAAGGAGTGCCTCGCGGTGAAGTATTACCTCCCCTGGAGGAAGTTGACCCTGATCACCGACTATGCCCCCTTTGTGTGGATGGAAAGAGGTAAGGACATGAATGACTGCATCACCCACTGGTTCCTGTCCTTACAGCAGTTCTCTTTCTCTGTCATTCACAGGTCTGGCGCCTGGCACGGCAATGCGAATGCCCTCTACCCCGGGGGGTTGGTGATAGAGGGGAGGTACATGCCGCAACGTTGGCTCCCTCTGCTGGGAGTACCCGGGTTACGCACCCTGACTCTGATGGCACCAATTAGGTGTAATTAGGGGAGAGTGCCAAACAGCCGTGCAGGCCACATAAATGTAGCACCGTGACACACCACAGGAGTGGAAAAAGAGAGAGGGGAAACAAAGCTCCCGGAGGCACGGAGCCGAATATGAGAAGAAGGACCGAGCTAACCCTAAGTTATTTTGTTGTCACCTTTATTTTTTGTTGCCTGGTAGAGTCGTGTTTTCTGACTAGAATCTCCCTGTCTCTGTGTCCAGCTTTGTGTGCTCAACCCAACACCCCACGGTTTACCAAAGCCTAGGGGAGAAATTATGGTGCCTGACTATATTTAGACATAGCATATTTAACGTTTTTTATTTTTATTAGAATTTGATTCGAATTATACACTGTCTTTTTAGGCCTCATCAATAGCCTATCGAATTTAATCTTGCTTATTGACTATATTTGGCATGTCCAGTCTGCAATTTAAAGTAGACATAGACCCTATATCAGTGTGAGTGTAATAGCCTATGTTTAACAATGTATTTCCATATCTAAGAAATGCATTTAGTATGATGTGGACTACAAACATGTTCAACACATTTGACAAATATATGGCAGGATATTTACAGAACTAGGCTATAATGGACTAGCATTCAAATTGGATTTGATGACAACGCAATACATAAGACTGTAGAAACACAACTTGAAGCAACCACATATTCAGCCATGGAGCATGTTCTGATTGGCCAGTAAAGAGCCAAGCCTCGACACACCCACAACTTGTTAATTCATCAAAACCCAGACCTTTCTCGCCACCACCATCTACTGTGGCCACTGAAAATAACCAAAATATTTCTGACACCCCCCCGAAGCTATGTGTGTGTGTGTGTGTGTGTGTGTGTGTGTGTGTGTGTGTGTGTGTGTGTGTGTGTGTGTGTGTGTGTGTGTGTGTGTGTGTGTGTGTGTGTGTGTTCTTACTTGCCCTCTGTGTGCTCCCTGAGACTCCTGCCTCTCCGCCAGACTATACATTAGAAGCATCAATGCTATTCCGTAGTGTCTGCACCCTTAATACTTCATGGTAGCGTGGAGCCTGAGTGCTCTGGTCCAGTCTCTCCTGCTTAATCATTATTTTAGAGTAGTAGTCTCTGGCTCTGATCTCCCAAACATTTTTCATCAGATTGGCATCACAATCCGCCAACACCAATGGGGCCGTCAAAGTCAACCGTTGCTCTATGTTTGTAATAATTGTTTTTATGGTTATGCATTTTAGAAGTTATTATAAATCTGCTGTTATCAGAAAGTAGTACGAAAAGCATCAGATGTGTTTCCATTTAAACATTGACTTGAATTTGCAATGATTAAACTAAGTGTGCAATAAAATATGTAATGGAATTTGGTTTCAAGAATCTTTCTTTCATAATGACGACATGCACAAAATATGCATACTGTTCATGTAATCACCATGAAATGCTCAATGCATGCAATGCAAAAACAAAACCATCCCATATTAAATTAATTCCATAATTACAAATGGCAAACTATTTCAGCAGAACACTGGAGAAAATGTTACTGACATATTCACATTATATTCTGAACACTGCAATTTATTGTCTCTGGGAACCAACACAGCATGTGCTTCAATTCCAGAACATGCACTGCAATAAATGTTCCCCTATCATTGGGTCACGGCCAATTATAACTCTGCAAAACACTTTTTATTTCTTTCTTTCTCCCCCAGAAAAAAAAACAGGAAATGAGAAAATAATTGCTTTACCAGTGAGTGGAACTTGAGACCAACCTCAAGGCGTAGCTCCTATATATCGTGACAGATTGTCGACTGTAATTAATCTGGTCCTGTGTGACCAGGATGCTTGGGATAACGGCTATTTATAACACCTCTGGGTGATCTGACTCCTCTGGTCCCCTGGTCTCACTGATGGCCCCTGGTCAGCCCGTCTTACAGCAGTGAAACTAGAAGAATGTCTGACTAATGTCTTCATTAGATTAGTCTGATGATGGTCTCAGAATGGAGTCGAGACTCTGACTCTCTATCTGATGGATAGGCTATGTTGCCTTGGTTTTGACAGAAGTGGTTTAAATGGTTTAAATGCATGAGAGGGGTCCCCAATTCATAAATAAATACATACATACATACCTACAAGCCTCTTCTGACGCTTGGCAACTGCTTATACATAATGATCCACCCACTTATGCAGTCTCTCTGCACATGCATATAAAGGGAACACAAAGATGTCTAAATAATAGGCTACCACCTAGGAGTCAGATGTTAAGTAGCTTTCAGGTGCCCTTCTTAAAATTCTTAAATGCCTTAAGTGTCATTAATTAAATCTACAAAAGAGGTTTAATTGACACTGCCAAGTGGAGCAGCCTGAGCCTGTATCAAATATGGGTTGGAACTCCTCCTCCTGGGTAAGGTCTGGGTGTCATGTCCTGATCTGTTTCACCTGTCCTTGTGCTCGTCTCCACCCCCTCCAGGTGTCGCCTATCTTCCCCTGTGTACTTATACCTGTGTTCTCTGTTTGTCTGTTGCCAGGTTGTCTTATTTGTTCAAGCCTAACCAGCATTTTGTCTCAGCTCCTGGTTTTCCATGGTATCTCTTTTTCTCGTCCTCCTGGTTTTGACCTGTCCTGAACCTGTACCGCTTCGTGTCTCTGACCTTGAGCCTGGCTGCCGTCCTGTACCTTGGCCCCTGCTCTGGATTATCGACCCCTGGCTGACTTGACCTGTCGTTTGCCTGCCCCTGTGGTTACAATAAACGTTTTTACTTCACACAGTCTGCACTTGGGTCTTACCTTGATTCCTGATACTGGGCATGTAAAGGATGTACATTTAATTTAGACAAAGAATTGACCTTCAGCTAAACTATTACGGTACTCTCAAATGCTTTGTAAACAACAGGTGTAGACTAGTAGTGAAATGCTTACTTACGGCCCTTCCCAACAATGCCGAGAAGGAAAGAAAAGTGAAATAATAGAATAGTAATAACACATTAAAACAAAAGTAATAATAAATACACAAGGAGTAATGGCTAAATACACGGGGAACCAGAACCGAGTCGACGTGCAGGGTACAAGGTAATTGAAGCAGATATATGTAAGGTATAATCAACGAGGGGTTAAATGTGGAAGGTGTGTTCTTCGACGCGCAAGCAGAGTGGCCATGACCTTCAACGGAGTTGCATTATTTTCTAGAGAAGGCATAGAGCCACGAGTTGATTATCCCTTTTATACCTCGGCTATAATTTAACACATTCGCCACGAGAAATGTGTTCATTTGTCAGTAGAAATGTGTTCAACATCCACTGAAGTAGCTAGTTTAACAGATAACTACAGTGTTGCCGTGGTATGCGCAATGGTGTCAGGGGTACGCCAAATAAAAATTTGATTTTCTTCACATTTTCAAACAGTCCATTTATATTTTCCAGTGGGGCTATACTTTTGGATTTAAATTTTTTTCTCGCCTGATTAGCCTCGTTTCAATGCCAAAAATAAGATTAAACCATCTAGTGTTGAGAGAAATAATAACAACACAAGGTCAAATACAGGTAGCCTAGTCAAATAATTAACATTTCATCACATTAACCGTTATTCCACTAACAGTCCATATGTAGCCAAACGTAGCTGCTGCTCATGTTGGTATCTGTACTGTTGGTGCAGAAGCCATGACAGGGAGACATAGTGGAGTGGTAATGCGAGTGCAAGCAGTTACTCCCGACGCCACTTGGGTACACTGCAGCATTCACCGAGAGGCTCTTACTGCCAAGGGAATGCCTAACAGCTTGAAAGATGTTTTGGACACTACAGTGAAAATGGTTAATTAGTTCAAACTTCCCTTCCACGGGACGGTTGAGCTAACGTAGGTTAATGCGATTAGCGTAAGGTTATTTTTACATTACATTTACATTTAAGTCATTTAGCAGACGCTCTTATCCAGAGCGACTTACAAATTGGTGCATTCACCTTATGACATCCAGTGGAACAGCCACTTTACAATAGTGCATCTAAATCTTTTAAGGGGGGGGGTGAGAAGGATTACTTTATCCTATCCTAGGTATTCCTTAAAGAGGTGGGGTTTCAGGTGTCTCCGGAAGGTGGTGATTTCCCATTAAGCCAACTCCTTGAAGGCCTTACTATGACATCACTCACTCCTTCAAGTTTGCAGTTGTCAAGAAAAAAACTATTTTGCTCAAAACATTTATTTGTTTCCCTTTAGTGTGTTTATACTTTACTGTATTTATATATCACTTTTCAACAGGAAAAGTTAAAAATCACTGGAGGACGTCATTGACAATTCCGACAGTACAAAAACATATTCAAGTGTGGAATGCCCCTTTAAAAATCACACATTAGTTCAACAACTACAGAGTTTGTGTCCCTGTTTGATAAGATAGTACTCACTGTATTTACTGGTGTTAATCAGATCATGATCTATGTCCCTGTTTTATAAGATAGTACTCACTGTATTTACTGGTGTTAATCAGTTCTCCAGTCTTCTCTTCTTCGTCCTCCTCTAATGTGACAGTAATCTCCCCCTCTTCATCCTCCATTCCAAAAACGTCTTCATCTTCTTTCACTTCATCCTCCATTCCAAAAACTGCATCTTCCTCCTTTTCTTTCACAATAACAGCCCCTTCCTCTTTCACTCTGAAGGCGTCTTTCTCTGTAACGAATTTCCCAGGACATAGATATATCTGATATTGGCAGAAAGTTTAAATTCTTGTTAATCTAACTGCATCGTCCAATTACAGTAGCTATTACAGTGAAATAATACATTGCCATTGTTTGAAAAGAGTGCACAATTTAGAACATAAAAAGTTATTGATAAACAAATTAGGCACATTTGGGCCGTTTTGATACATTTTAAACAAAAATGCAATGGTTCATTGGATCAGTCTAAAACTTTGCACATACACTGATGCCATCTAGTGGCCAACATCTAAATTGCACCCGGGCAGGAATAATACATTATGGCCTTTCTCTTGATTTTCAAAGATGATGGTACAAAAAAATACAAGAGTGGTTAGTTTTTTCTATGTATTATCTTTTACCAGATCTATTGTGGTATATCTTACTACATTCCTTTCACATTTCCATAAACTTCCAAGTGTTTCCTTTCAAATGGTACCAAGAAAATGCATATCCTTGCTTCATGGCCTGAGCGACAGGCAGTTAGA
The DNA here is from genome assembly GCF_023373465.1 of Oncorhynchus keta. Lineage (NCBI taxonomy): Eukaryota > Metazoa > Chordata > Actinopteri > Salmoniformes > Salmonidae > Oncorhynchus > Oncorhynchus keta. The sequence continues at coordinate 43,056,121 of NC_068429.1, forward strand.
TTTGGGTATGTTATTTTAGACACAATTTTTTTTTTTAAAGGGGGTAGTCCTTTAACTTTGTTAAAGCAAGGCCCCTGAACTCTCATGTATTTTCTGCACTATGCAATGATATGGGCAGCGACCATGTAACGCTTTTACAACATACAGAAGAGCGCTGGATATCAAAGGGCAAAGTAGTGACACGTTTTGTTTCTAATTGAGAGACGAGCTTAAAGTTTTCTTTACTGACCATTTTCACTTGTCTGACCGCTTGCATGATGACGAGTTTCTCACACAACTGGCCTATCTAGGTGATGTTTGTTCTCGCCTGAATTATCTGAATCTGGGATAATCGGGACTCTCCGCAACTATATTCAATGTGCGAGACAAAATTGAGGCTATTATTAAGAAGTTGGAGCACTTCTCTGTCTGCATTAATAAGGACAACACACAGGTCTTTCCATCATGTATGATTGTTTCGTGTGCAAATGAACTCCGGCTTACAGACAATGTCAAATGTGATATAGCGAAGCGCCAGAGTGAGTTGGGTGTGCAATTACGCAGGTACTTTCCCGAAACGGATGACACAAACATCTGGATTCATTATATTATTCACACCCTGCCTCCAGTCCACTTACCAATATCTTTTCAAGAGAGCCTTATCAAAATTGCAACAAGCGGTTCTGTGGAAATTGAATTGAATCAAAAGTCACTGCCAGATTTCTGGATTGGGCTGCACTCAGATTGTCCTGCATTGGCAAATCACGCTGTTAAAACACTGATGCCCTTTGCAACCATGTACATATGTGAGAGTGGATTCTCGGCCCTCACATGCATGAAAACTAAATACAGGCACAGACTGTGTGTGGGAAATTATTTAAGAATGAGACCCAACATTGTGGAGTTATGTACATCCTTTCAAGCACACCGTTCTCATTAGCCTGTGGTGTGTTTTTCACAATTTGATGAACAAATAAGGTTTTATATGTAAGATGGTTAAATAAAGAGAAAAATGATTGACTTTTATTATTTGTGACGTGGTCCTATAAGAGCTCTTTTTCACAACCCGGCTCATGGGAAGTGACAAACTCACACTCATTCTTATGTTTAATAAATGTATTGTATAGTGTGTTTGTGTGGCAGGCTTACATTGATGGCAAAAAACAACATTTGAGAGTGCATTGACCCTGCAGCTAGAGGGGTTATACAGCTGGAGGTTGAATGTTGGAAGGGGTACTGGACTATAAAAAGTTTGGGAACCTCTGAGCTTACCAAACCATCAGTCCTAGCTATCAGTCCTAGCCAGTCCTAGCTATTACGAAAATCGAATTCAACAATACCAGTACTATTTTAATTTTGACTTTTGCTATCAAAAGCAGCTCAAACAAAACTTGTAAAAAATAACTATAGCCATTGAATTCTACCGTGCAAATATGCCATGTGTTATAGGGAAATAATGCACGCTCTAGAATGGCCTTCAAACCCATAAGAAATAAATATTCAACAATGCCATGGTATAATGCCTTAAAAAATATATTTTTAAAAAGCAATAAGGCCCGAGGAGATGGGGTTTATGGCTGATATACCACAGCTAAGGACTGTTCTTATTCATAATGCAACGTGGAGTGCTTGGACACAGCCCTTAGCCATGATATAATGGCCATACAGTTGAAGTCGGAAGTTTACATACACCTTAGCCAAATACATTTAAACTCAGTTTTTCACAATTCCTCACATTTAATCCTAGTAAAAATGTCCTGTTTTAGGTCAGGATCACCATTTCATTTAAGAATATGAACTGTCAGAATAATAGGAGAATGATTTATTTCAGATGTTATTTCTTTCATCGCATTCCTAGTGGGTCAGGAGCTTACATACACTCAATTAGTATTTGGTAGCATTGCCTTTAAATTGTTTAACTTTGGTCAAACGTTTCGGGTAGCCTTCCACAAGCTTCCCACAATAAGTTGGGTGAATTTTGGCCCATTCCTCCTGACAGAGCTGGTGTAACTGAGTCAGGTTTGTAGGCCTCCTGGCTCGCACACGCTTTTTCAGTTCTGCCCACAAAGTTTCTATAGGATTGAGGTCAGGGCTTTGTGATGGCCACTCCAATACCTTGACTTTGTAGTCCTAAAGCCATTTTGCCACAACTTTGGAAGTATGCTTGGGTTGAATGCCCATTTGAAAGACGACCAAGCATTTTTTGCAACCAAGCTTTAACTTGGTCGCAAGCTTTAACTTGGTCGCAAGCTTTAACTTGGTCGCAAGCTTTAACATCTTGAGATGTTACTTCAATATCGCCATATAATTTTCCTTCCTCATACATCCATCTATTTTGTGAAGTGCACCAGTTCCTCCTGCAGCAAAGCACCCACACAACATGATGCTGCCACCCCCGTGCTTCACGGTTGGGATGGTGTTCTTCGGTTTGCAAGCCTCCCCCTTTTTCCTCCAAACATAATGATGGTCATTATGGCCAAACAGTTCAATTTTTTGTGTCATCTGACCAGAGGACATTCCTCCAAAAAGTATGATCTTTGTCCCCATGTGCAGCTGCAAACCTTAGTCTGGCTTTTTATGGCGGTTTTGGAGCAGTGGCTTCTTCCTTGCTGAGTGGCCTTTCAAGTTATGTTGATATAGTACTCATTTTACTGTGGATATAGACTCTTTTGTACCTGTTTCCTCCAGCATCTTCACAAGGTGCTTTGCTGTTGTTCTGGGATTGATTTGCACTTTTCACACCAAAGTACGTTCATCTCTAGGAGACAGAACACGTCTCCTTCCCGAGCGGTATGATGGCTGCAAGGTCCCATGGTGTTTATACTTGCGTACTATTGTTTGTACAGATGAACATGGTAACTTCAGGCATTTGGAAATTGCTCCCAAGAATGAACCAGACCAGTGGAGGACTACAATTTGTTTTCTGAGGTCTTGTGGCTGATTTCTTTTGATTTTCCCATGATGTAAAGCAAAGAGGCATTGAGTTTGATAGTAGGCCTTGGAATACATCCACAGGTACACCTCCAATTGACTCGAATGATGCCAATTAGCCTATAAGAAGCTTCTAAAGCCATGACATCATTTTCTGGAATTTTCCAAGCTGTTTGAAAAGGCACAGTCAACTTAGTGACCCACTGGAATTGGGATACAGTGAAATAATCTGTCTGTAAACAATTGTTGGAAAAATTACTTGTGTCATGCACAAAGTAGATGTCCTAACCGACTTGCCAAAACTATAGTTTGTTAACAAGAAATGTGTGGAATGGTTGAAAAACGAGTTTTAATGACTCCAACCTAAGTGTATGTAAACTTGCGACTTCAACTGTATATCACAAATCCCAGAGGCGCCTTATTGCTATTATAAGCTGGTTACCAAAGTAATTAGAGCAGTAAAAAAAAATGTTTTGTCATACCACAGCTGTCAGCCAATCAGCATTCAGGGCTTGAACCAGCCTGTTTATAATTAAGTGATAATGGCAGAGAAGCCGGTGTTTGGAGGATATATTGGCACAGGTGTTGTTAGGCCAACTAGGAATATAGTGACTAGTTAACTGTATAGATAATAAAACATAAGCAGCAGTGTATGTGAAGAGTCAAAAAAATGTATGTGCAAAAGGCTCAATGCAGAAAGTCTGGGTAGCTATTTGGTTAACTATTTAACTATCTATTTAGCAGTCTTATGACTTGGGGGTAGAAGCCGTTCAGGGTCCTGTTGGCTCCAGACTTGGTGCATTGGTACCACTTGTCATGCGATAGCATAGAGAACAGTCTATGACTTGGTTGGCTGGAGTCTTTGACAATTTTTAGGGCCTTCCTTTGACACCGCCTGGTGTAGAGGTCCTGGATGGCAGGAAGCTCGGCCCAGTGATTAGTGATGTACTAGGCCTTACGCACTACTCTCCGCAGCACCTTGCGGTCGAATGCCAAGCAGTTGCCATACCAAGCGGTGATGGAGCCAGTCAATATGCTCTCAACAGTGCAGCTGTGAAACTTTTGAGGATCTGATGGCCCATGCCAAATCTTTTCAGCCTCCTGAGGGGTAAGAGGTGTTGTCGTGCCCTCTTCACAACTATGTTGGTGTGTGTGGACAATGATAGATCCTTTTTCATGTGGACCAGCTCCACTACAGCCCCATCGATGTGAACGGAGGCGTGCTCGGCCCTCCGTTCCCTGTAGTCCATGATCAGCTCCTTTGTCTTGCTGCCGTTGAAGGCAGTCCTGGCACCGCACTCATCGGTGTACAGTATGTTTATGTCTGCTACACAGTGGTGGAAGACGTACCCAAATGTCATATGAGTAAATGTAAAGATACCTTCATAGAAAATAACTCAAGTGAAAGTCACCCAGTAAAATACTACTTGAGTAAAAGTATTTGGTTTGAAATATACTTGAATATCAAAGGTAAATGTAATTGCTTAAATATACTTAAGTGTTAAAAGTGAAAGTATAAATCATTTAAAATTCCCTATATTAACCAAACCACATGGCACAATTGTATTGTTTTTTATTTTATTTACGGATAGCCAAGGGCACACTCCAACACTCAGACGGCATTTACAAATGGAGCATTTGTGTTGTGAGTCTGCCAGATCAAAGGCAATAGGGATGACCAGGGATGTTATTTTGATAAGTGCATGTATTTGACCATTTTCCTGTCCTGCTAGCCATTCAAAATGTAACGAGTACTTTTGGGTGTCAGGGAAAATGCATGGAGTGAAAAGTACATTATTTTCTTAAAGAATGTGGTGAAGTAAAAGTAGCCAAAAATATAAATACTAAAGTACAGATACCCCCAAAAAACGACAGAAGTAGCATTTAAAGTATTTTTACTTTAGTACTTAACACCACTGCTGCTACAGTGATATATCTGATATGTCTGCCCACCCCCACACCAACATGTGGTGTTAGAGGACTCCTCTGAGGGGTAAGAATAATTGTGCAAGTTGTTCTGTGTGTGTCATATGGCTGCCTGCATGCTGTTAAACTTTCAGACCCATAACCTGCCTCACATTGCAATCTGTGGCACTGTGTTGTGTGACAAAACTGCACATTTTAGAGTGGCCTTTTATTGTCCCCAGCACAAGGCGCAACCTTGTGATGATCATGCTGTTTAATCAGCTTCTTGATATGCCACACCTATCAGGTGGATGAATTATCTTGGCAAAGGGGATATGCTCACTAACAGGAATGTAAACACATTTGAGCCTAAAATGTTAGAGAAATAAGCTTCTTGTACGTATGTAAAATGTCTGTTTGGCTGATAATGAATTATCTGTCATCATATTGTCCGTTATTTATTTGAAAGATATATCACATCTGTCAACGAATTCCTGATTGTTATAGAGAACTCTTTCTATGCATAGTTTATTTTGCTTCACACGTTCAAACTCCAACTGTCACTTTACTCAAATTTTCAGTGAGGGACAGTTGAAAGCACAGACTTAAATATTCTGTGTAAAGGACGTAGACATTTTCAAAATGGAAGACCGTGTCTAACTCTTTCACTGTATAAAAGATCACAGTCAACTACAGCGCCAGTCAAAAGTTTGGACACACTTACTCACTCAAGGGTTTCTCTTTATTTTTACTATTTTCTACATTGTTTCTACAAAATTCTGAAATAACAGATATGGAAACATGTAGTAACCAAAAAAGTGTTAACCAAAGGCAAACGGTGGCTACTTTGAAGAATCTCAAATATAAAATATATTTTGATTTGTTTAACCTGTTGCGACGAGCAATCCCGTATCCGGGATCCTATTTATAGCCTCAAGCTCATTAGCATAACGCAACGTTAACTATTCATGAAAATCGCAAATGAAATTAAATAAATATATTAGCTCTCAAGCTTAGCCTTTTGTTAACAACACTCATCTCAGATTTTCAAAATATGCTTTTGAACCATAGCTAAACAAGCATTTGTGTAAGAGTATTGATAGCCTAGCATAGCATTAAGCCTGGCATTCAGCATGCAACATTTTCACAAAAAAAAAAAAAGAATTCAAATAAAATCATTTACCTTTGAAGAACTTCAGATGTTTTCAATGAGGAGACTCTCAGTTAGATAGCAAATGTTCAGTTTTTCCAAAAAGATTATTTGTGTAGGACAAATCGCTCCGTTTTGTTCATCACGTTTGGGTAAGAAAAAACACGAAAATTAAGTCATTACAACGTGAACTTTTTTCCAAATTAACTCCATAATATCGACAGAAACATGGCAAACGTTGTTTAGAATCGATCCTCAAGGTGTTTTTCACATATCTATCGATGATAAATCATTTGTGGCAGTTTGGTTTCTCCTCTGAAGAAATGGAACGCGCATGGACCTGGAGATTACGCAATAATTTCGACGGAGGACACCGGGCAGACACCTCGTAAATGTAGTCTCTTATGGTCAATCTTCCAATGATATGCCTACAAATACGTCACAATGCTGCAGACACCTTGGGGAAATGACAGACAGTGCAGGCTCATTCCTGGCGCATTCACAGCCATATAAGGAGACATTGGAACACAGGGCATTCAAAATCTGGACCATTTCCTGTATGAAATTTCATTTACATTACATTACATTTAAGTCATTTAGCAGACGCTCTTATCCAGAGCGACTTACAAATTGGTGCATTCACCTTATGACATCCAGTAGAATAGTCACTTTAAAATAGTGCATCTAAATCTCTTGGTTTCGCCTGTAGCATTAGTTCTGGGGCACTCACAGATAATATCTTTGCAGTTTTGGAAACGTCAGAGTGTTTTCTTTCCAAAGCTGTCAATTACATGCACAGTCAAGCATCTTTTCGTGACAAAATATCTTGTTTAAAGGGAACGTTTTTTATCCAAAAATTAAAAGAGCGCCCCCTATCTCGAAGAAGTGAAAAACTTCTTTCGGATAGGGGGCAGCATTTTCACTTTTGGATGAATAGCGTGCCCAGAGTGAACTGCCTCCTACTCAGTCCCAGATAAACTCATATGCATGTTATTATTAGTATTGGATGGAAAACACTTGGACGTTTCTAAAACTCCTTGAATGATGTTTGTGAGTATAACAGAACTCATATGGCAAGTGAAAACTTGAGAAAAAATCCAAACAGGAAGTGGGAAATCCGAGGTTTGTAGTTGTTGAACTCACCCCTATCGAATACACAGTGGGATATGGGTTATTTTGCACTTCCTAAGGCTTCCACTAGATGTCAACCGTCTTTAGAACTTTGTTTCAGGCTGGTCCTGTGAAGGGGGACCGGATGGGAGCTGTTTGACTAAGGGGTCTGCCTGCAGACTCGTTCTCAGTCACGCGCTTTCACATGAGAGGTATCTCTCGTTTCGTTCCTTTTCTACAGACAATGGAATTCTCCAGTTGGAACATTATTGAACATTTTTTATAAAAACATCCTAAAGATTGATTCTATACTTAGTTTGACAAGTTTCTTCGACCTGTAATATAACTTTTTGAACTTTTCGTCCAACTGGACCTGAATGTGATTTTGGATTTGTTTACCAAAGGCCCTAACAAAATAAGCTATTAGACATAAATGGGCATAAATGATTGACATTATCAAACAAAACAAGCATTTATTGTGGAACTGCAATTCCTGGGAGTGCATTCTGATGAAGAACATCAAAGGTAAGTGAATATTTATAATGCTATTTATGACTAATGTTGACTACCCAACATGGCAGATATTTCTCTGGCTTGTTTGGGCTCTGAGCGCCGTTCTCAGATTATGCTTTTTCCGTAAAGATTTTTAGAAATCTGACACAGCGGTTGCATTAAGGAGATCATCTAAAGTTCCATGCATAACACTTGAATTTTCATCAACATTTATAGTGAGTATTTCTGTGAATTAATGTGGCTCTCTGCAATATCACTGCATGTTTTGGAACTACTGAACGTAACATGCCAATGTAAAATAAGATTTTTGGATATAAATATGAACTTTACCGAACAAAACATACATGTATGGTGTAACATGAAGTCCTATGAGTGTCATCTGATGAAGATCATCAAAGGTTAGTGATTATTTGTGCTTTTTGTGACTCCTCTCTTTGGCTTGAAAAATGCCTGGTTTTTCTGTGAGTTGGTGGTGACTTAACATAATCGTTTGTGGAGCTTTTGCTGTAAAGCATTTTTTAAATCAGATTAACGAGAATTTTATCTTTAAAATGGTGCCAAATACTTGTATGTTTGAGAAATTTGATTTATGAGATTTCTGTTGATTTGTATTTGGCGCCCTGCACTTTCATTGGTTGTTGGCGAGGGGTTCCGCTAGCGGACCGGGCTTCCTAGTCATAGACAGGTTAACACTTTTTGGGTTACTACATTTTTCTATATTTGTTATTTCATAGTTTTTATGTCTTCACTATTATTCTACATTGTAGAAGATGGTAAAAATAAAGACAAACCCTGGAATGAGTAGGTGTCCAAACTTTTGACTGGTACTGTACATATACCTCAAGTCAATGCACAGAGAATTGTCTGTCTTGAAGTAAGTGCAGCACAGCCCATGTTGCTATCTAAAGCACCACTCAATGTTATTATCAATCAGAGTATTAAAGTACAATTTGATGTTTGCTGTCAGAGAGAGAGATGTGGTAAAATACAACACATTGTCAGACTGAGAAGGGACAGTAGTAAAGTACAGCATTGCTAGACTCTGTGCAACTGAGCAGAGTTAATCCCTAATATTGTTCAATCCATAAATCATGATGGTGGTACAACTGGTTCTTAGTGCTCTGACAACTCTGTGACCTGGAAGGGATCCAATAAGGTGGTGAGTGACAGAACTGGGACTGCCAGAACTCCTTACTGTGCTGTACTGCTCTGCTCTGCACTGAGCTGAGCATTCATGCATACCTGACCCCCACACCCCAAACATGCACAGCTCCTATCTTGTGAAGATGAGCAGAAAAGGAAGGTGGGGTTAGAGGGTGAGAGATCTGTAAGACAAAGTGTACATCATTCCTACAGACCCCACATCCTTAACATGTGCAGGTCCAACTTCTTGACGGGAATGCGTTGGAGAGGGATGAAAGGGGGAGTAGAGAAAGAGGGAGAGGAGGAGGGGTAGTGAGAGAGGGAGCTAAGTTGTGTCAGAGAGTGAGGAAGAGGTAGTGTTTGAGAGCGATAGGGAGACCAGACACAGTATAGTAGATGAGTTTATAAATGAGTGGGAGTTAGTGTGTGAGAGAGAGCGATAGAGGCAGCATGTGGTTGGGTGAGTCCTGTTCTGATGTCCTAATGCTGGCCTGGTGGGTGATCCACCCTACCTTTAGAGGAAACACACCAGACCAACGAATGGCTAAAAGCAGTGGGGGGCCACGGTGGCAAGTCAACATGTAGAATCGTCTGGGAAATGAACAGAAAATGGCGGCTGATATTTAGTAGGAAGTCCACCGCTGCTTTTAGTCATTGGTCGGTCTGGTGTGTTTCTCTTCTTACCACTGCAGTAATGGAGCTGGGTGGACATGGGGACCAGCAATAGGTATCACATAGAGACAGATAAAGGACTCTAGAATGGAAGCGGATATTTGGAAGGGGATATTTAGCATGGAAGGGGATATTTAGCATGGAAGGGGATATTGTAAATTAAATCAAAGTCTATTGGATGATAACTTATTTTAAATTAGGACAGAAGAATTTATAACTGACTTCTTCCGACATAACATAGGTACAGCAAATCCCCTTATTGTATGGGATTCAAAACTAATATTTAAAGCAAAAGCAGTTTATGGTTGTCCTTCTGGAAGGTTCTCCCATCTCCACAGAGTAACTGTAGTAGAGCTCTGTCACCTCCCTGACCAAGGCCCTTCTCACCCGATTGCTCAGTTTGGCTGGGCGACCAGCTCTATGAAGAGTCTTGGTGGTTCCAAACTTCTTCCATTTAAGAATTATGGAGGCCATTGAGTTTTTGGGGACGTTCAGTTCCAGGTGACTAGCTCATGAAGCTGGTTGAGAGAATGCCAAGAGTGTGCAAAACTTTAATCAAAGCAAAGTGTGGCTATTTGAAGAATCTCAACAACAAAAAATTGCAGCGTTAGCGTAATCTCAAAAATAAAACTTTTTGGGTTACTACATGATTCCATATGTGTAATTTTATACATTATTCTACAATGTATAAAATAGCAAAGATAAAGAAAAATGCTTTAAGGAATAGGTGTACCTTTGATCGGTAGTGTGTATATATATATATATATATATACAGTGGGGCAAAAAAGTATTTAGTCAGCCACCAATTGTGCAAGTTCTTCCACTTAAAAAGATGAGAGCGGCCTGTCCTTTGGCAGCTCTTTGGTCTTGGCCATAGTGGAGTTTGGAGTGTGACTGTTTGAGGTTGTGGACAGGTGTCTTTTATACTGATAACAAGTTCAAACAGGTGCCATTAATACAGGTAACGAGTGGAGGACAGAGGAGCCTCTTAAAGAAGAAGTTACAGGTCTGTGAGAGCCAGAAATCTTGCTTGTTTGTAGGTGACCAAATACTTATTTTCCACCATAATTTGCAAATAAATTCCTAAAAAATCCTACAATGTGATTTTCTGGATTTTTTTTCACATTTTGTCTGTCATAGTTGAAGTGTACCTATGATGAAAATTACAGGCCTCTCTCATCTTTTTAAGTGGGAGAACTTGCACAATTGGTGGCTGACTAAATACTTTTTTGCCCCACTGTATATATATATATATATATATATATATATAAAAAACAATATGGGGGATTGGAAATGATGCAGACAATTACATTGATGGAATCTATCTGCAATATTAAAGCTAATCTACCCCCACACCAAAAAAAGTATAATAATGTAGCATGGACATTGCCATTGAAGGCTTCCACCATTTTAAAGTAGTCAACTGGAAGGGAATTCCTGTCGGGTGGAAGTGATCAGCAAATAATCAGAGCATTGTCTTCTTCTTCGAAGTGGGTTGCCTATGGTTAATCAATGGCTTTAAGCTTTATCATCACCATCCAGCGGCCACAATAAATGAATAACACGCACGATTTAGTTCAGGAGTCTAATATTAGCATTACACTTTTTTTTATACAAAAGAAGAAGAAAATGAACTGCTTTAAAATGAAGATAGCCTCAATATAGCAGTGTACATGCCCCGCCCACCTGAGGACCGGTCTTTTTCAGCCATCTATTTTCTGTTTTTGAGGAGTGAAAAATCCACTTGGCACTTAAATGTTGCTGGATTGATTGCCTTCAATTGTACTCCTGTGACTCTTTCATAGGGTTAGTTTTAGGGCCTTTTGTTATTTCCCATTAATGTTAGTACTGTTTAAATATTTGTAATGACCTGTCAATCCCACACCGGTAATGACTGAAATTGGCTCAATGGCATACATTGTCTTTCCGTTGCCTTTATAACAACACTCAAGTTTTGTCTGGGATCTAACACATCATCTCAACACTTACATCACAGAGAAGAACGATAAACTTTATTTTGATGGGTGTTCATTTTTTGGGTGGATTTGAAAAAAACTTTTTTTTACAAATTTGATGCGCTGAAACAAAAGCAACTTCCGAATATGAACACTCCGATTATAGTAATATTATGTCTGATATCGCAAACAATGTAAAGTATGTATAGATAGGGATAATATAGTGCCAAGCATGTTGATTTTTAATACAAGAGTATCCTGCTATTGACACACTAGTTGAATTATGCAGCAGAACATGACAACAACAGTAAATAATGAGGCAGTCTAGACAGCGCGTGTGAGTGCAGGTAGGCCCAGACTCAGAACGTTTTTGGAGATGGCAGTCCTGTTCCACCCCTTTATGTTAATATATAAATGTATGCAAATACACCCAGTGTATCTATACAATTTGGCACATATACAAAAAAAATAACACAGAGAAAAGAATGCCTGATACCATTAGAACATTTATATACGAGCGCATTCCAAAAAAAGGAAAGTGATATTTTACAATAAATTGAATGGCTGAATTCCCGCCAAAATCTCTGCACTCCATTCATTATTTGTCCATGCCAGTTAAATGTTGTATGTGCTATAATTCAGTCAATATCTGATGGACTTTTAAATTCTATCTTCATCCATTGTGCAGCCGTTGCATTTCTTTAAATTGTTTATCAAACCTTTTAACAATTTTGATTACTGTTGCTACTCAGTGGCACTGCCCATGTTGTCACAGACACTGTATTGGCACAAATACAAAGATGAGTCCTCTATCTAACTCTATGAGGCTCACTGACTGGATTAAGAACATTTCACCGATAACTTTTCACAAGCTCCCTTTGCATCCTATCTGGTCAAATACTGTATCTGGACAGGAAGAAATTAAGCTCTAGCTAGCTTGGTAGAGGGAGACCGTGAGAGGACAGATGCTGACTCAGGGAAATGGGTGGTTAACTCTCACGCACACACATACCCACACCAGTGGAAGCTGGAGCTATAGGAGGACGGGCTCATTGAAATGGCTGAAATTGAATAATTGGAAACGAGTCAAACATGTGTTTGGGTCAGTTACTATTCCATTCATTCCATTCCAGCCATTACAATCAACAAGTCTTCGTGAAGCTCCTCTCACCAGCCTCCACTGACACACACACGCACACCTAGCATAAACATGCACACACATATACACACAGCTCATTGCTGTGCTAGAATTGCCTGGCTCTCCAAAGCTGACCTAGAATAAGAAAATCATTAGCTGTGACATGAAATACTGAGTTTTTGTGAGTTACTAAAGCTTTAATGGGAAAATAATTCTCTCTCTCACAGAAGTGCAAACACAGGCACACACACACACACACACACTTCCGGCGCCGACAGAGATGGCCGCCTCCTATGAAACTATGCAGTTTTTTGTTTTTTTACGTGTTATTTCTTACATTGGTACCCCAGGTCATCTTAGGTTTCATTACATACAGTCGAGAAGAACTACTGAACATAAGAGCAGCGTCAACTCACCATCAGTACGACCAAGAATATGACTTTCGCGAAGCGGATCCTTTATTCTGCCCTTCACCCAGGACAACGGAATGGATCCCAGCCGGCGACCCCAAAAAACGACTTCGTAAAAGGGGAAAACGAAGTGGTCTTCTGGTCAGACTCCGGAGACGGCACATCGTGGGCACATCGAGCACCACTCCCTAGCATTCTCCTCGCCAATGTCCAGTTTCTTGACAACAAGGTTGATGAAATCCGAGCAAGGGTAGCATCCCAGAGGGACATCAGAGACTGTAACGTTCTTTGCTTCACGGAAAGATGGCTCACTGGAGAGACGCTATCGGAGTCGGTGCAGCCAGCTGGTTTCTCCATGCATCGCGCCGACAGAAACAAACATCTTTCTGGTAAGAAGAGGGGCGGGGGCGTATGCTTCATGGTTAACGTGACGTGGTGTTGCCACAACATCATAGAGGAACTCAAGTCCTTCTGTTCACCTGATTTAGAATTCCTCACAATCAAATGTCGACCGCATTATCTACCAAGGGAATTCTCTTCGATTATAATATATATAATATATAATAATATATGCCATTTAGCAGACGCTTTTATCCAAAGCGACTTACAGTCATGTGTGCATACATTCTACGTATGGGTGGTCCCGGGAATCAAACCCACTACACTGGCGTTACAAGCGCCATGCTCTACCAACTGAGCTACAGAAGGCCCATTATAATCACAGCTGTATATATTCCCCCCAAGCAGACACATCGATGGCTCTGAACTAACTTTATTTGACTCTTTGCAAACTGGAATCCATATATCCGGAGGTTGCATTCATTGCAGCTGGGGATTTTAACAAGGCTAATCTGAAAACAAGACTCCCTAAATTTTATCAGCATATCGATTGCGCAACCAGGGCTGGAAAAACCTTGGATCATTGCTATTCCAAACCACGACGCATATAAGGCCCTGCCCCGCTCTCCTTTTGGAAAAGCTGACCACGACTCCATTTTGTTGATCCCTGCCTACAGACAGAAACTAAAACAAGAAGATCCCGCGCTGAGGTCTGTTCAACGCTGGTCCGACCAATCTGATTCCACACTCCAAGACTGCTTCCATCACGTGGACTGGGATATGTTCCGTATTGTGTCAGACAACATTGACGAATACGCTGATTCGGTGAGCGAGTTCATTAGAACGTGCGTTGAAGATGTCGTTCCAATAGCAACGATTAAAACATTCCCAAACCAGAAACCGTGGATTGATGGCATCATTTGCGTGAAACTGAAAGCGCGAACCACTGCTTTTAATCAGTGCAAGGTGACTGGAAACATGACCAAATACAAACAGTGTAACTATTCCCTCCACAAAGCAATCAAAAAGCTAAGCGTCAGTATAGAGACCAAGTAGAATCTCAATTCAATGGCTCAGACACAAGAGGTATGTGGCAGGGTCTACAGTCAATCACGGATTACAAAAAGAAAACCAGCCCCGTCACGGACCAGGATGTCTTGCTCCCAGGCAGACTAAGTAACTTTTTTACCCGCTTTGAGGACAATACAGTGCCACTGACACGGCCCCCAACTAAAACATGCGGACTCTCCTTCACTGCAGCCGACGTGAGGAAAACGTTTAAACGTGTAAACCCTCGCAAGGCTGCAGGCCCAGACGGCATCCCCAGCCACGCCCTCAGAGCATGCGCAACCAGCTGGCTGGTGTGTTTACGGACATATTCAATCAATACCTATCTCAGTCTGTTGTTCCCACATGCTTCAAGAGGGCCACCATTTAGCTAAGGTAACTGAGCTAACTGACTACCGCCCCGTAGCACTCACTTCCGTCATCATGAAGTGCTTTGAGAGACTAGTCAAGGACCATATCACCTACACCCTACCTGACACCCTAGACCCACACCAATTTGCTTACCGCCCAAATAGGTCCACAGACGATGTAATCTCAACCACACTGCACACTGCCCTAACCCATCTGGACAAGAGGAATTCCTATGTGAGAATGCTGTTTATCGACTACAGCTCGGCATTTAACACCATAGTGCCCTCCAAGCTCGTCATCAAGCTTGAGACCCTGGGTCTCGACCCCGCCCTGTGCAACTGGGTACTGGACTTCCTGACGGGCCGCCCCCAACTGGTGAGGGTAGGCAACAACATCTCCACCCCGCTGATCCTCAACACTGGGGCCCCACAAGGGTGCGTTCTGAGCCCTCTCCTGTACTCCCTGTTCACCCACGACTGCGTGGCCACGCACGCCGAGACGGCCTACAGGGAGGAGGTGAGGGCCCTCGGAGTGTGGTGTCAGGAAAATAACCTCACACTCAACGTCAACAAAACTAAGGAGATGATTGTGGACTTCAGGAAACAGCAGAGGGAACACCCCCCTATCCACATCGATGGAACAGTAGTGGAGAGGGTAGTAAGTTTTAAGTTCCTCGGCGTACACATCACAGACAAACTGAATTGGTACACCCACACAGATAGCATTGTGAAGAAGGCGCAGCAGCGCCTCTTCAACCTCAGGAGGCTGAAGAAATTCGGCTTGTCACCAAAAGCACTCACAAACTTCTACAGATGCACAATCGAGAGCATCCTGTCGGGCTGTATCACCGCCTGGTATGGCAACTGCTCCGCCCACAACCGTAAGGCTCTCCAGAGGGTAGTGAGGTCTGCACAACGCATCAGCCGGGGCAAACTACCTGCCCTCCAGGACACCTACACCACCCGATGTCACAGGAAGGCCATAAAGATCATCAAGGACAACAACCACCCGAGCCACTGCCTGTTCACCCCGCTATCATCCAGAAGGCGAGGTCAGTACAGGTGCATCAAAGCTGGGACCGAGAGACTGAAAAACAGCTTCTATCTCATCAGACTGTTAAACAGCCACCACTAACATTGAGTGGCTGCTGCCAACACACTGACTCAGCTCCAGCCACTTTAATAATGGGAATTGATGGGAAATGATGTAAAATATATCACTAGCCACTTTAAACAATGCTACTTAATATAATGTTTACATACCCTACATTGTTCATCTCATATGTATACGTATATACTATACTCTATATCATCTACTGCATCCTTATGTAATACATGTGTCACTAGCTACTTTAACTATGCCACTTTGTTTACATGCTCATCTCATATGTATATACTGCACTCAATACCATCTACTGTATCTTGCCTATGCCGCTCTGGACCACCACTCATTCATATATCTTTATGTACATATTCTTTATCCCCTTACACTTGTGTCTATAAGGTAGTAGTTTTGGAATTGTTAGCTAGATTACTTGTTGGTTATTACTGCATTGTCGGAACTAGAAGCACAAGCATTTCGCTACACTCGCATTAACATCTGCTAACCATGTGTATGTGACAAATAAAATTTGATTTGATTTGATATATACCCAGGCCTGTATTGCAATTTGGTAAGGCTTACAAAACGCAACGTGTGAATTAAAAACCAACCAGCAGGAGGTGTTGGTGTGTTGTGGTTTAAATGTTTAACAGTGGGGCACTGTGGTTGCAACCTGGGTTCAGATAATATTTGAAATCTTTCAAATACTTTATATGTACCTGAATTAGCTTTCCTGCCTCAATTCAGCACACACTCAAACTCTTTTGAACTCAGGTCTTTCTGTCAAAGCAATGGAGGTACTGTAAATCACATTAAACCCTCAGTGTATAAAGTTAGACTGTATGAAAAACAGAGGTTTCTGATTTCCAACGATATCTCATGTCACGTTGTTTTTATGAACTGTTCCTTTACATGCAGACCAGATTATTGGTTACATGCGCCAAACACAACAGGTGTAGACAAACATTTGCTAAATACAAAAGGAAATAGTAACACAGTAAAAATAAATGAAGAATATTCTGTACGTGTAAAGGAATTTAACCTGACAGTTTTGGGTTCACATTTTGAGTTCAATACCATTAGGGCATTGGCATTTTGAGTTCAATACCATTAGGGCATTGGCATTTTGAGTTCAATACCATTAGGGCATTGGCATTTTGAGTTCAATACCATTAGGGCATTGGCATTTTGAGTTCAATACCATTAGGGCATTGGCATTTTGAGTTCAATACCATTAGGGCATTGGCATTTTGAGTTCAATACCATTAGGGCATTGGCATTTTGAGTTCAATACCATTAGGGCATTGGCATTTTGAGTTCAATACCATTAGGGCATTGGCATTTTGAGTTCAATACCATTAGGGCATTGGCATTTTGAGTTCAATACCATTAGGGCATTGGCATTTTGAGTTCAATACCATTAGGGCATTGGCATTTTGAGTTCAATACCATTAGGGCATTGGCATTTTGAGTTCAATACCATTAGGGCATTGGCATTTTGAGTTCAATACCATTAGGGCATTGGCATTTTGAGTTCAATACCATTAGGGCATTGGCATTTTGAGTTCATTGCATGCAATTCATATATTTGTGAATTACATCATTATGTTGAATTTTTCCTTTGTATTTCAAGGAGGAAGTTGTAGTAGCCATTACCCTCAGGAAAAAGTACTACTGAATTATTACACATAACGTATGCATGCAGTAGTGACGGGTAGGGATTGTGGAGTGAATGTGTAGTGTATGCACTACTCAAGATACACAAGTAGAGTTTTCAAAGGCCAAATAGGGGGTGCCTATATTTGTCCTGTTTCACACATGTACAAGTGTGTGGTGTGAAATGGAAATGTAATTAATTTAATTCATTTAAAGGTTTTCGTTCAATAGCAATTCAAAAGGGTATATGTAGGAAATGAAAAAGAATCAGGAGCAAGTCAGTAGTGATCAGTAGTGACACAACACTACATGCACAAATGGCAGTAGTAGCATACAGCAGTAATGTGTAGGCATTACGTAGTAATTCAATAGTGAACAAAACTTAGAACTTTTCAATTTAAATTATTATACAAAATCCTTGCAACCAATATAATGTTATATAGATGGGGGATACATTCTTCCCAGCTCTGCAGATTGTGCTGCAAGGAGACAGAGTCATTGGATCATTTATCTTGGTATTGTCCATATGTAGGTCGTTTTTGGTCACAGGTCCAGGAATGGCTGAAGAATTGCAACATTTACCTAGAACTAACACTGCAGATAGCAATACTGGGTGATTTGAAAAGTCATTGTCATTCTATCAATAATGTCATTATTATTTTAGCAACATCTTTAATTTACAATCTGTAGAAACTATGAGAATAGAAAGGTTCAGTACTTTTGTGAAGCATCACAGCACAGTTGAAAAATATATGGCTGCTAGAAATCCAAAATGGACGGTGTTAAGAGATAGATGGGAGAGGTTGAATGGAGCTGAAGGGTGGGACTAATAACAACAAGATAACAAATGTAAAAGATACGGGGTCTGGAAAATGAATATAGGTTCAGAATTTTGTGAAATAGCACAGTTACAAATAGAAATCAAATTGGATGGACATCAGAAATAGAGGAAGACTCGGACTAAAAACAAACCAAATATAACTATTGTAAAATAGATTGTGTCTGTAACATGTGTATAGTATCTGTAAGTAGAAGCCTAAGTGTTATTGTTTATTGTTACTCCAATTTGGGGAGGGGTATAAGGGTTTGCGGGGAATAATAAAGGTATATTCTAAAAGATAGTGTGTATGTGTGCAGCTGAAGTCGGAAATGTACATACACTTAGGTTGTAGTCATTAAAACTCGTTTTTCAACCACTCCACAAATTTCTTGTTGACAAACTATAGTTTTGGCAAGTCGGTTAGGACATCTACTTTGTGCATGACAAGTCATTTTTCCAACAATTGTTTACAGACAGATTATTTCACTTATAAATCACTGAATCACAATTCCAGTTGGTCAGAAGTTTACATACACTAAGTTGACTGTGCCTTTTTAAACACCTTGGAAAGTTCCAGAAAATTGGAGGTGTACCTGTGGGTGTATTTCAAGGCCTACCTTCAAACTCAACGCCTCTTTGCTTGGCATCATGGGAAAATCAAAAGAAATCAGCCTCAGAAAAAAAATGGTAGACCTCCAAAAGTCTTGTTCATCCTTGGGAGTAATTTCTAAACGCCTGAAGGTACCACATTCATCTGTACAAACAATAGTACGCAAGTATAAATACCATGCAGCCGTCATACCGCTCAGGAAGAAGATGCGTTCTGTCTCCTAGAGAGGAACGTACTTTAGTGCGAAATGTGCAAATCAATCCCAGAATCCACAGTAAAACGAGTTCTATGTCGACATAACCTGAAAGGCAGCTCGGCAAGGCCCTCTCAGCACTGCCTGGACTGCGCAAAAATGCAATTGCTTTCCATTTGAGTTGTATTAGGTTTTATTTTCATGTACTCCAAAACCACCATTTTAAAAAACAGACTACGGTTTGCAACTGCACATGGGGACAAAGATCATACTTTTTGGAGGAATGTCATCTGGTGTGATGAAACAAAAATAGAACTGTTTGGCCATCGTTAGGAGGAAAAAGGGGAGACTTGCAAGCCGAAGAACACCATCCCAACCGTGAAGCATGGGGGTGGCAGCATGATGTTTTGGGGATGCTTTGCTGCAGAAGGGACTGGTGCACTTCACAAAATAGATGGCCTCATGAAGGAGGAAAAATATGTGGATATTTTTAAGCAACATCTGAAGCAACATCAGGAAGTTACAGCTTGGTTGCAAATGGGTCTTCCAAATGGACAATGACCCCAAGCATACTTCCAAAGTTGTGGCAAAATGGCTTAAGGACAAAAAAGTCAAGGTATTGGAGTGGCCATCACAAAGCCCTGACTTCAAATCCTAAAGAAAAGGTGTAGGCATAATTGATAAAGCGCGTGTGAGCAAGGAGGCCTATAAACCTGACTCAGTTACACCAGCTTTGTCAGGAGGAATGGGCCAAAATTCACCCAACTTATTGTGGGAAGCTTGTGGAAGGCTACCCAAAACGTTTGACCCAAATTAAACTACACCCTCGGGTTTCTGTTGTTGTGGTTTAATTCTTTCTGGGTGATTTTCAGAGTAATAACAGTATGTATGCCTCTACAATGTTCTAGCCACACAGTTGCCATGCCTGGTTTTATTAGATTTTTGTGTGTTTTCTATGTTGTATTCAAAAATGGTTCTTCGGCTGTCCCCACAGGAGAAACCTATGAAGAACCCTTTTTGGTTCCATGAAGAACCCTTTCCACAGAGGGTTATACGTGGAACCCAAAAGGGTTCTATCTGAGCTATAAAAAAAAAAAGAGTTCTACCTGAACCAAAAATGGTTTTCCTATGTGGCCAGCCGAATAACCCCGTTGGACCCCGTTTTTCGAACAATGGATGTTGGTTTCATACTACATTTTTGTTGAGTTTCTATGCTGTTCTATGCAAGTTCTAGTCACACAGTTTCCATACCTGGTTCTCCAACCCAACACCACCTCCTCTAAGGTAAATTAGTACAGTACCTGCCATTCTATTCCCTGTCTCCCATCCCTGTCATTCTAATTACTTCACATACGCTCCTGACAGAGAAACAAGCTTGTCAGCTTGGCAGACAGGAAATGCACCTGGGAATAGACACAGTAAATCACCTTTTGACTCCTGCTATTTCTGTCACAGATTGCCATGGTTGGAACTCTGTCACATCTCCCCAAGGGAACCAACAAAAACATTGCTAACATAACACAGCAAAAAAAAAAGGCCAAAAGCCACAAAAAGATCTGTGACCTTGAGAACTCACAGGAGTCCTCTCCTCTCTACTTCCCAGTTATTACTGGACACTATTTCTTCTCTGAATCAAATTATAGAGACCCTGCTACCATATTTTACCAGTAATTACAGTTCACGGGTCCACACGTTTTAGAAATGATTTCATTTAAACCCAGGTTTCTTCTCATTATTAGAAAGCTAAATCCAAAAATATTTTTATCAAGGCCCAGGCTATTCTATTTTTACAACATTTCATATCACAATTGCACAATATCCAATATAGTAGGGATCATCAACTCTATTCAGTCATGGGACAGTTTTTTATTGAGCGGATAGTCAGGTGGCCGGAGCATAATTACAAATAATTTGCAAATTGACCCCAAGAAGCCCAAACAGATAAAACATGAGACTAAAACATAATAATTTCAAACCTTGGTTACATTTGTATACAATCACATATACAATATCTCTCTATTATGTGTGGGAAAACTTTGGAACAGATTTCCTAAATTAAAAACATTTGGAGCTGATACAATTAGAAATCCCCTAAAAAGTAAGCTCAGAAAACTTGTAGGGCCAAATACACTACATTGACAAAAGTATGTGGACACCTGCCCGAAGGCTTTCCACTAGATTTTGGAACATTGCTGTGGGGACTTGCTTCCATTCAACCACACTGATGTTGGGCGATTAGGCATAGCTTGCAGTCGGCATTCCAATTCATACCAAAGGTGTTCGATGGGGTTGAGGTCAGGGCTCTGTGCAGGCCAGTCAAGTTATTCCACACTGATCTCGACAAACCATTCCTGTATGGACCTAGCTTTGTGCACGGGGGCATTGTCATGCTGAAACAGGAAAGCACCTTCACCAAACTGTTGCCGCAAAGTTGGAAGCACAGAATCATCTAGAATGTTCACTGGAACTAAGGGGCCTGGCCCGAACCATGAAAAACAGCCCCAGACCATCATTCTTCCTCCACCAAACTTTACAGTTGACATTATGCATTGGGGCAGGTAGCATTCCCCTGGCATCCCCCAAATCTAGATGAATCCATCGGACTACCAGATGGTGAAGCTGGAGCACTTCCACTGCTCCAGTGTCCAATGGCGGCGAGCTTAACACCACTAAAGCCGACGCTTGGCATTACTCATGGTGATCTTAGGCTTGTGTGTGGCTGCTTGGCCATGGAACCCCATTTCATGAAGCTCCCGACGAACAGTTATTGTGCTGACGTTGCTTCCAGGGGCAGTTTGGAACGCGGTAGTGAGTGTTGCAATTGAGGAGGACAGACGTTTTCTATGCGCTACGTGCGCTTCAGCACTCCCATTCAGTGAGCTTCTATGGCCTACCACTTCGCGGCTGAGCAGTTGTTGCTCCTAGACATTTCCACTTCACAATAACAGCACTTGCAGTTGACCGGGGCAGCTCTAGCAGGGCAGAAATTTGACCAACTGACTTGTTGTAAAGGTGGCATCCTATGACAGTGCCAATTTGAAAGGGTGGTCATGTTTACGATTCAGGAACTGTCTTCGATTGGGCTTGACCACATGAACCCTGTGCTTGATATAAGACCACTCTAACTAGAGCAGCTGCCAAAACACATGAACCATAATTTGGTCTGGCCCGCAATGTTTTATGGCGGCTGTCTCCCCCACTACACACTCCACTCATGTGGGCCTGCTGAAAGACAGAGAGAGTATTGTGAAAAAGTGGCTGCAATGTGTCAGAGGAAACACCGTTCAACTGACGACCGAAGTCAGAACCTAGAGAAGTGTTTGCCCCAAAGATATACAGAGAAATTAGAAATATGTCGACTCAAGGCATGCACAGAAAAACTTGAAATAAAACCGCCAGAAAAAATGACTCTGAGAAGTATGAAACGTCAAGGACCTTATCCAATAAAGACATTTCAGGTGAGGTTGTCTAGCTACTATATTCATCTGTATTATTACACTTCCAATGTGAGGGAAAGCTGCGTCCCAAAGTACAGCTGCGTCCCAAAGTACACCCTTTCCCTACGGGCCCTGGTCAGAACGCAGTAACAACAAGCTCTCACAGTCTCACTGCAGAATCAGACGTTTTTCCATAAAACGGCAAGTTTCGAAGGTTACGTTTAAGGAATGAATTCCGAATGGTTAAGGGTTAAAGGGGCAATGTGCAGTTCTTAAATCCCCGTTTGGACTTATACATTAACTATATGTAACCATTGATTCTTGAAGAATGCAAGTCATAAATGCCTCATGAGCAAAGATCAACTGTCGTACCCTATCAGAACTCAAAATATAATCGTGTTTCAACACCAATGTTTGTTAATTAACAAGGTAAATGTAAACAAATATTGTATAGCCTGATTAGAAATAGACATATATTTCCTCTTGTTTATTTCATTTCCATGATCAGTGCTGAATCATTTACTCACCTTTTCTGACTGATGACTTTCATACTTGCAGAATGGCCTACAGGCCTACAACAAGTTAGGATAAGCTACCATTCGTCCCAACTCTCATTTAATTGGACAGACTTCACAGTAGTAAACAGATAGGCTATTTCAAGTATTTTGCTCTATTCAATCTGATCCGAAGTGCAGTTAACAGACGATTAACCATTTCTGTTGACTTCCATTGTTTATAGGCTACTACATCTGAATACTGTAATGTCAAATTTCTTGAATAGATGAATTTCTTAACATAATACATACACAGTAAATCATAACCATTGCAGAATAAATTCCTCAACTTTTCTGGCCATGATGAGTTCTTATTCCTGAAATAGTCATACAACAAATGACCATGCATATCTCTCATTTATTTGGGCCTATTAGATAGGCTATTATAATTTGAAGCATGTTAATGCATCCGACAGGGAGCGTGGTTTATAACATATAGTAGAATTGAACAGGTGAACAGACAGTTGATCTTTTGCATTGAAGCGTGTAGGATACCACTGTACGTAGGCCGACGTATATTTCCATTTGATTTCAGAGTAGACAATGTTTTATCATTCGTGGGCAGTGCAGCCTATTTAGATTTGGGAAAAAGTGAATGCTAAACATTATTACATTCAATCGATTTGTTTACAGGTCCACGACAATTTGCTTTTTTTTTGTATTTCAGAAATGGTCAGAAACAGCCAAAGTCACCGCAGAAGAAAATATTCTGCCAAAACCTCCAAAGACATTTGATTAAGTTTCGCAATTCAGTGGGCCTCATCCCCACTCCTCTCCCTCGTAACTATTCCACAGGTTGTTGCTGTAAATGAAAAGGTGTTATCAGTGTTATCAGAGTTTTATGACAGGTTTGATTTCTAATGGGAAACATTATTTTCAGAAATGCCGCTTGCAGATAATTAGTGTTAAATTTACACAACGGTTATAAATGAGGCCACTGACGTCCTGCTTACCTGGACGGACGTCAAATTTCGCAGTGGATCTTGAGCAACCTGGCTGTACACTAAACAGGGAATAAGGTGCCATTTGGGATGCAACCCTGGCATGTGGCTCTGTGAGAGCTGCATCAGATAACAGCCAGCCTTACAGCAGGTAGTCATACACCAATAACCTTATCTCCAGGATAATAATTGCATAACAGTTTGAATATTTCACTCTGCTTGTTATTTACCGAGATGTCTGTTAAAGAAGCAAGCAGATGTTCTCAGACAATATACTGTATTCCGGTGGAATTTTAACAAAACAATTACAGACCAACCACACAATGACTGAATCAAAAATGGTATAGTGCACCACTTTTGACTAGGTCCTAAAGGGCTCTGGACAAATGTAGTGCACTAAATAAGGAATAGGGTGCCATTTGGGACACAAGTCATGTAGACAACAAATGATCCAAAATAAAGATAAGGCAGTTTATTGGCATCTACAGCTCAACAAGATAAAAAAAACAATTGAGAGGTAATTCTGTGACCACCACTAGTGAAAATAAAGTAAATAAAGTAGACTGTCAGTTTAAAAATGTTCCCACTTATGGTGACGATTAAGATTGGGAAGGGGAAGCTGATCCTAGGCCTGTACCTTGGGGAAACTTCACACTGGCAGCATAATGTTTAGCATCTCACTGGAAAAAATGTGCCAGGGGGTGATGTCATTCCTGTGTCACTGGGTGGCGGAGTATCCCTCCCTTCCTTCCTTCCTGGCAAGAACTAGATCCAACTGCAAGTTGGAACCAAATAGGGTTCTTGAGAGCAATGCCATAGGGCAGTGGTTCCCAAACGTTTTATTGTCACGTACGCCTTCATACATTCAACCTCCAGCTGCATACCCTCTCTAGCACCAGTGTGAGTGCACTCTAAAATGTTGTTTTTGACGTCATTGTAAGCCTGCCACACACACACTATATGATACATTTATTAAACATAAGAATGAGTGTGAGTTTTTGTCACAACCCGGCTTGGGGGAAGTGACAAATAGCTCTTATAGGACCAGGGCACAAATAATAACATAACAATAATCTAGAATTTTGCTCTTTATTTAGCCATCTTACATATAAAACCGTATTTGTTCATCAAACCTTGTGAATAACTCACCACAGGTTAATGAGAAGGGTGTGCTTGAAAGGATGCACATAACTCTGCAATGTTGGGTTGTATTGGAGAGTCTCATTCTTAAATCATTTTCCACACACAGTCTGTGTCTGTATTTAGTTTTCAAGCTAGTGAGGGCCGAGAATCCACTCTCACATGGGTACGTGGTTGCAAAGGGCATCAGTGTATTAACAGCGTGATTTGCCAAGGCAGGATACTCTGAGCGCAGCCCAATCCAGAAATCTGACAGTGGCTTCTGATTAAATTACATTTTCACAGAACCAATTTCGATGAGGTTCTCTTGAACAGATATTGGTAAGTGGGCTGGAGGCAGGGCATGAAACGGATAATGAATCCAGTTGTTTGTGTCATCCGTTTCGGAACGTACCTTTCGTAATTCCTCACCCAACTCACTCAGGTGCTTCGCTAAATCACATTTGACATTGTCTGTAAGCTTGAGTTTATTTGCACACAAAACAATCATACAATGATGGAAAGACCTGTGTGTCGTCCTTGTTAATGCAGACAGAGAAGAGCTCCAACTTCTTAATCATAGCCTCAATTTTCTCCCTCACATTGAATATAGTTGCGGAGAGTCCCTATAATCCTAGATTCAGATCATTCAGGCGAGAAAACACTTCACCCAGATAGGCCAGTCGTGTGAGAAACTCGTCATCGTGCAAGCAGTCAGACAAGTGAAAACGATGGTCAGTAAAGATAACTTTAAGCTTGTCTCTTAATTTTTTTTAAACGCATCAATACTTTGCCCCTTGATAAAAGCTTTACAACATACAGAAGGGCCTTGCTTTAAAACAAAGTTAACCATTTTCACTGTAGTGTCCAAAAAGTATTTCAAGCTCTCAGGCATTAGTTTGGCAGCATGAGCCTCTTGGTGGATGCTGCAGTGTACCCAAGTGGCGTCGGGAGCAACTGCTTGCACCTGCGTTACCACTTCAATATATCTTCCTGTTATGGCTTTTGCACCACCAGTACAGATACCAACACATCTTGACCACCAAAGTCCATTTGATGTCACAAAGCTGTCCAGTACTTTAAAAATATCCTTTGCAAATGTGACGGAAATAAATGTGAATCACATTTTTATTTGGCGTACCCCCGACGGCCTCCCCAGGGGTACGCGCACCCCTGTTCGGGAATACCTGCTCTATGGCATCTCTCTCAATAATTTTATTTGGTTCCAAATTGCACATTTATTTTTAGAAGTGTAGATAAACACAATTCTGTCTGAAACACTGAGAACAAACTGAATGTTTCTCAGTAGTTTTCAATGTGCGAACCCTTTGGAAATACCTGGATATCTGCATAAATTGGTCCAAAAATGTGATCTGATCTTCCTCTAAGTCACAACAATAGACAAACACAGTATGATTAAACTAATAACACACAGATTATTGTATTTTTCTTGTCTATATTGAATGCATCATTTAAACATTCACAGTGTAGGTTGGAAAAAGTATGTGAACCCCGAGGCTAATGACTTCTCCAAAATATAATTGGAGTCAGGAGTCCAAACAATGAGACGAGATTGGAGACGTTGTTTAGAGCGGCCCTGCAATGTAGAAAAACACGTACAAAATGTGAGTTTGCTATTCACATGAAGCATTGCCTGATGTGAACCATGCCTTGAACTAAAAGAGATCTCAGAAGTCCTACAGTGGGGAGAACAAGTATTTGAGACACTACCGATTTAGCAGGTTTTCCTACTTACAAAGCATGACCAATTTCTACAGAAATACAGGTCATTCCAAAGGGTTAACATACTTTTTCTTGCCTCTGTAAGTATTCAGACCCTACTAAGTACTTTGTTGATGCACCTTAAGCAGCGATTACAGACTTGAGCCTTCTTGGGTATGACGCTATAAGCTTGGCACACCAGTATTTGGGGAGTTTATCCCATTCTTCTCTGCAGATCCTCTCAAGCTCTATCAGGTTGGATGGGGAGTGTCGCTGCAAAGCTATTTTCAGGTCTCTCCAGAGATGTTCTATTCGGTCCGGGCTCTGGCTGGGCCACTCAAGGATATTGGGGTGGTAGGGTAGCCTAGTGGTTAGAGCATTGGACTAGTAACTGAAAAGTTGCAAGTTCGAATCCCCGAGCTGACATGGTACAAGTCTGTCGTTCTGCCCCTGAACAGGCAGTTAACCCACTTTTCCTAGGCCGTCATTGAAAATAAGAATTTGTTCTTAACTGACTTGCCTAGTAAAATAAAGGTAAAATAAATAATATTCAGAGTCCCAAAGCCACTCCTGTGTTGTCTTGGCTGTGTGTTTAGGATTGTTGTCCTGTTGGAAGGATAACCTTCGCCCCAGTCTGATGTGCTTAGCACTCTAGAGCAGATTTTCATCAAGGATCTCTCTGTTCATCCTTCCCTCGATCCTGACTAGTCTACTGGTCCCTGCCACTGAAAAACATCCCCACAGCATGATGCTGCCAATACCATGCTTCACCACAGGGATGGTGCCAGACGTAACGCTTGACAAATAGGCCAAAGAGTTCAAACTTGGTTTCATCAGACCAGAGAATCTTGGTTCTCATGGTCTGAGAGTCTTTGGGTGCCTTTTGACAAACTCCAAGTGGGCTGTCATGTGCCTTTTACTGAGGAGTGGCTTCCGTCTGGCCACTCACCATAAAGGCCTGATTGGTGGAGTGCTGCAGAGATGGTTGTCCTTCTGGAAGGTTCTAACATCTCCACAGAAGAAGCCTGGAGCTCTGTCAGAGTGACCATTGGGTTCTTGGTCACCTCCCTGACAAAGGCCCTTCTCCCCCAATTGCTCAGTTTGGCCTGCCGGCCAGCTCTAGATAGGGTTTTTGTGGTTCAAAATTTATTTGAGGCCAATGTGTACTTGGGGACCTTCAATGCTGCAGAAATGTTTTGGTACACTTCCCCAGATTTGTGCCTTGACACAACCCAGTCTCTGAGCTCTTCGAACAATTACTTCGACCTCATGGCTTGGGTTTTACTATGACATGCACTGTCAACTGTGGGATCTAATATGGACAGGTGTGTGCCTTTCCAAATAATTTCCAATAAATTGAATTTACCACAGATAGACTCCAATCAAGTTGCAGAAACATCTCAAGGATGAAAACAGGATGCACCTGAGCTCAATTTCGAGTCACATAGCAAAGGATATGAATCTTATGTATGTTAAAAAGGTATTTCTGTTTTGATTTTTTTAATACACTTCTAAACATTTCTAGAAACTTGTTTTCTCTTTGTCATTATGGGGGATTGTGTGTAGATTGATGACATTTTTTTTAATTTTCTTAATTTAATCCATTTTAGAATAAGGCTGTAATGTAATAATTGGTAGAAAAAGTCAAGGGTTCTCAATACTTTCAAATCAAAATTGAATCAATTTTTTTTTTTCACCTTTAGTTAACCAGGTAGGCTAGTTGAGAACAAGTTCTCATTTACAACTGTGACCTGGCCAAGATAAAGCAAAGCAGTTCGACACATACAACAACACAGAGTTACACATGGAATAAGCAAACATACAGTCAATAATACAGTAGAAATGTATATGTACAGTGTGTGCAAATGAGGTAGGATAAGGGAGGTAAAGGCAATAAATAGGCCATGGTGGCGAAGTAATTACAATATAGCAGATTAACACTTGAATAGTAAATGTAGAGAAGATGAATGTGCAAGTAGAGATACTGGGGTGCAAAGGAGCAAGATAATTAAGTAAATACACTATGGGGATCAGGCAGTTGGATGGGCTGTAGCTCAGTTGGTAGAGCATGGCGCTTGTAACGCCAGGGTAGTGGGTTCGATTCCCGGGACCACCCATACGTAGAATGTATGCACACATGACTGTAAGTCGCTTTGGATAAAAGCGTCTGCTAAATGGCATATATTATTATTATATTAGATGGTCTATGTACAGGTGCAGTGATCTGTGAGCTGCTCTGACAGCTGGCGCTTAAAGCCAGTGAGGGAGATATGAGTCTCCAGCTTCAGTGATTTTTGCAGTTCGTTCCAGTCATTGGCAGCAGAGAACTGGAAGGAAAGGTGGCCAAAGGAAGAATTTGCTTTGGGGGTGACCAGTGAGATATACCTACTGGAGCGCGTGCTACGGGTGGGTGCTGCTATGGTGACCAGTGGGCTGAGATAACGCGGGGCTTTACCTAGCAGAGACTTGTAGATATGACCTGGAGCCAGTGGGTTTGGTGGTGGGTATGAAGCGAGGGCCAGCTAACGAGAGCATACAGGTCACAGTGGTGGGTAGTATATGGGGCTTTGGTGACAAAACGGATGGCACTTTGACAGACTGCATCCAATTTGTTGAGAAGAGTGTTGGAGACTATTTTGTAAGTGACATTGCCAAAGTCGAGGATTGGTAGGATGGTCAGTTTTACAGGGGTATGTTTGGCATAATGGAGAACTGTGATTTGTTGAACTGTTGTTGCCGGTGATGTCTGTTGAGGACCTGCCTTACAACAGGCCTACAAGCCCTCAGTCCAGCCTCTCTCAGCCTATTGTGGACAGTCTGAGCACTGATGGAGGGATTGTGCGTTTCTGGTGTAACTCGGGCAGTTGTTGTGACCATCCTGTACCTGTCCCACAGGTGTGATGTTCGGAAGTACCGATCCTGTGCAGGTGTTGTTACAGGTGGTCTGCCACAGCAAGGACGATCAACTGTCCATCCTGTCTCCATGTAGCGCTGTCTTAGGCGTCTCACAGTACAAACATTGCCCTGGCCACATCTGCAGTCCTCATGCCTACTTGCAGCATGCCTAAGGCACATTCACGCACATGAGCAAGGACCCTGGGCATCTTTCTGTTGGTGTTTTTCAGAGTCAGTAGAAAGGCCTCTTTAGTGTCCTAGGTTTTGATAACTGTGACCTTAATTGCCTACCGTCTGTAAGCTGTTAGTGTCTTAACGACCGTTCCACAGGTGCATATTCATTAATTGTTTATGGTTCATTGAACAAGCATGGGAAACAGTGTTTAAAGCCTTTACAATGAAGATCTGTGAAGTTATTTGGATTTTTACAAATTATCTTTGAAATTCAGGGTCCTGAAGAGGGATGTTTCTTTTTTTGCTGAATTTTTGTTTGGTCATGCAATGTTTTAGTATAAATCCAATTTGGCTTTTACTCAAGACATGGTGCTTTCTAAGGAAGTTTAGAACTCTTACATTTATAATACTACAGAAAACCTTCACACAAATGCCTCTGTAATTGTTAGGGTCAAATCTGTCTCCGTTCTTAATAGGGCTAGCGGGTTTCACCAGCGGGACACCTGTCCACATATTCCAATGAAATTGGAGGGTGCGCAATTCAAATAAATAATAATCAAAATTATGGATTTTAAACATTTAGGAACATACAAATGTCTTATATCGGTTAAAAGCTTAAAGTCTTGTTCACCTAACTGCATTGTCTGATTTACAATAGGCTATATATACAGCGAAAGCATGCCATGTGATTGTTTGAGGATAGCACCCCACATCAAAATATTTTTCAACCAGCACAGGTTTCATAAAATCACAAATAGCGATTAAATATTATCTTACTTTTTGAAAATCTTTCTCTGATTTGCAATCCAAAGGGTCCCAGCTACAACATACATAGTCATTTTGTTAGATAAAAACCTTCTTTATATCCCAAAAACTCAGTTAAGTTGGCTCTATCGATTTGAGTAATTCACTTTTTCAAAATGCTGAGAAAGGAATACAAAAAGCTACTGCTAAACTTTGTTAAAACAAGTCAAAATACGTTTCTATTTAAATCCTCCGGTACCCTAAAATGTAATTAAACTATAATATTTAATACGAAAAGAAGTATGTTCAATAGGCAAGCAAAATTAGCAGGTGCGCGCACCGACTGATTTCCTGCTCTGACTCCCATTACCAAAACTCAAAATTCTTCCTCGTTTGGGAAGAAACAAGCCTGAAAGCTTGAACAGAGACTGTTAACATCTAGTGGAAGCCATTGGAATTGCAATCTGGGAGCTGGATTTGGATATGACCCTAAACATTCCATTGGAAGAGCATTGGCTCTCCCAAAAAATATACAGGTTGGTTTTCCTTTGGATTATCTCCTACCATATCTATTGTGTTATAGTCTCATACATTATTTTAACATTTCTACAAACTTCAAAGTGTTTTCTATTCAATGGTACCAATTATATGCATATCCTGGCTGAGTAACAGGCAGTTTACTTTGGGAACGCCAGTCAGGCGGAAATTCAGAAAAAAAGGACCCTAGCCTTAAGACGTTTTAACGACCGTTCCACAGGTGCATGTTCATTAATTGTTCATGGATCATTGAACAAGCATGGGTAACCGTGTTTAAACCCTTTACAATGAAGATCTGTGAGGTTATTTGGATTCTCACAAATTATCTTTGAATGCCAGGGACCTGAAAAAAAGGACGTTTACATACATATATGTCAGAACAGCATTGGGCTAAGATGCAGTGGCATCGTATAGAGTACAGTATATTTATATGAGATGGGGGTCGCAATATTTGCAAACAATTAAAGTGACTAAGATACCGTAGAATAGCATAGAGTACAGTTTACACATATGAGGTGAGTAATGCAAGATACAGAGACATTATTAATTAAGTAGCTAGTGTTTAATTTCCTTAAAGTGGCCAGTTATTCCTAGTCTATGTCTATCGGCAGCAGCCTCTGATGTGCTGGAGATGGCTGTTTAACAGTCAGTGGTGTAGTATAGAATACAATACAGTATATACACATGAAATGGGTGATGCGATATGTAGACACAATTTAAAAGTGACTGAGATATCTTAAAATAGTGTTGTGTACGGTTTATACATATGAGATGAGTAATGATAGATACGGGAACATTATTAAAGTGGCTACTGGTCCATTTCTAAAAGGGGCCTGTGATTCCTAATCTATGTCTATAGGCAGCTGCCTCTAATGTGCCAGTCATGGCTGTTTTGCAGTCTGGTGGCCTTGAGATCGAAGCTGTTTTTCATTCTTGGTCCCAGCTTTGATGCACCTGTACTGACCTCGCCTTCTGGATGATAACATGGTGAACAGGCAGTGGCTCGGGTGGTTGATGTCCTTGATGATCTTTTTGGCCTTCCTATGGCATCGGGTGCTGTAGGTGTCTAGGTGGATGGGAGGTTTGCCTCTGGTAATGCGTTGGGCAGAACGCACCACCCTCTGGAAAGCTTTGCAGTTGTGGGTGGTGCAGTCACCACACCAGGCGGTGATAAAGGTTTGTGAGGGTTTTAGGTGTTAAGCCACATTTCTTTAGCCTCCCAAGATTGAAGAGGCACTGTTGCGCCTTCTACACCACACTGTCTGTGTGGGTGGACTATTTGAGTTATTCAGTGATGTGTAAGCCGAGAAACTTGAAGCTTTCCACCTTCTCCACTGTGGTCCCATCGATGTGGATATGGGGGTGTGCCCTCTGCTGTTTCTTGAAGTCCACGATCATCTCCTTAGTTTTGTTGACATTGAGTGAGAGGTTATTTTCCTGGCACCACACTCCCAGAGCCCTCACCTCCTCCCTGTAGGCTGTCTCATCTTGTGTTGGTAATCAATAAAATTTCAATCAAATGTATTTATAAGGCCCTTTTTACATCAGCAGATGTCACAAAGTGCTATATAGAAACCCAGCCTAAAACCACAAACAGTAGGCAATGCAGATGTAGAAGCACGGTGGCTAGGAAACCCCCCCTAGAAAGGCAGGAACTGAGAAAGAAACCTAGTGAGGAACCAGGGTTTTGGGGGGCGGCCTGTCTGGTTGTGCCAGGTGGAGATTATAACACAACATGTCCAAGATGTTCAAACGTTCATAGATGACCAGCAGGGTCAAATAATAATAATCACAGTGGTTGTAGAGGGTGCAACAGGTCAGCACCTCAGAAGTGAATGTCAGTTTGCTTTTCATAGCTGATCATTCAGAGTTACAGACAGCAGGTGCGGTAGAGAGAGAAAACAGCAGGTCTGGGACAGGTAGCACGTCCGGTGAACAGGTCAGTGTTCCATAGCCACAGACAGACCAGTTAAAACTGGAGCAGCAGGACGACCAGGTGGACTGGGGACAGCAAGGAGTCATCCGGTCAGGTAGTATTGAGGCATGGCCCTAGGGCTCTGGTCCTCCGAGAGAAGACAGAAAAGAGAGAAAGTGAGAGAGTTAGAAGGAGCATGCTTAAATTCACACAAGACACTGGATAAGACAGGAGAAATACTCCAGATATAACAGACTGACCCTAGCCCCCCGACACAAACTATTGCAGGATAAATACAGAAGGCTGAGACAGGAGGGGTCGGGAGACACTGTGCCCCGTTCGACGATACCCCGGGACAGGGCCAACGAGGCAGGATATAACCCCACCCACTTTGCTAAAGCACATCCCCCCCACCACTAGAGGGATATCTTCAAACCACCAACTTACTACCCTGAGACAAGGCCGAGTATAGCCCATAAAGATCTACCCCACGGCACAAACCCGAGGGGAGCGTCAACCCGGACGGGAAGATTATGTCAGTGACTCAACCCACTCAAGTGACGCACCCCTCCTAGGGAAGGCATGGAAGAGCACCAGTAAGCCAGTGACTCATCCCCCATAATAGGGTTAGAGGCAGAGATCAAGCCTACTACTGTTGTGTCATCTGCAAACTTGATTGAGTTGGAGGTGTGCTAGGCTATGCAGTCACGGGTGAACAGGGACTAGAGGATGGGGCTGAGCCCCAGTGTTGAGGATCAGCGAAGAGGTGGTGTTGTTTCCTACCTTCACCACCTGGGGACGACCCATCGACCCATCAGGAAGTCCATGACCCAGTTGCACAGAGCGGGGTTCAAACCCAGGGCCTTGAGCTTGATGATGAGCTTGGAGGGTACTATGGTGTTGAATGCTGAGTTAATATCAATGAACAGCATTCTTACTTGTGTGCAGTGTGTGGGCGATTGCATTGTCTGTGGATCTATTGGGGCGGTAAGCAAATTGAAGTGGGTCTAGGGTGGCAGGTGAGGTGGAGGTGATATGATCCTTGACTAGTCTCGCAAAGCCCTTCATGATGACAGAGGTGAGTGCTACGCAACGATATTCATTTAGTTCAATTACCTTTGCTTTCTTAGGTACAGGAACAATGGTGGCCATCTTGAAGCATGTGGGGACAACAGACTGGGATAGTGAGAGATTTAATATACCTGTGAACACACCAGCCAGCTGGTCTGCGATACTTCCCAATTGCACTGTAGGTACGTTTTTCCTATGGCAGAATACAATTATTGAGGAGGTCAGGTCACCATGTACAAGTAATGTGGCATTTAGAAGCCACTTTCCTCTGTGGATGTAGAGGGAAAATAATGATGTTTTTGTTGTGCAGACCAAAGATGCTAGAATCGTATTTTCTTGCCCACAACCTTGCGCGTGACCTCGGTATACTGCATTGTTACATTGTCACAATACAAATCACAGTTCTCCATTATAAAAAGCAAAGCTTCGAACTTTACCTTCGCAGAGGAGCGCTCCATGATTTGCATGCCAAGATTCCTGCGGTTGGGTGTGACCTCACTGGAGAAGGCTGGGCAAATATGCCATCAGGGTTTTGAGCGTGCAGCCTTCGGGGAGGGTCGCCACAATGCTGGATGGATGCTTTTCTCCAGAGAGTATTTAACGAGGCAAGTCAGTTTAAGAACAAATTCTTATTTCCAATGACGGCCTCGGAACAGTGCGTTACGTAACTGCCTGTATCGCGTGTTAACTGAATGTTTACTTTAGCTTGTTGCAATAGGCCTAGAAGAAGCATTCTGCATGTGAGCTTGGATTATTGGCAAACTCCGGGAGAACAGAATGAGTTTGGCAACTTTTTGGGTTGGCCATGTGTACAGATGGATTTTTCAGAAATGTCTGTAGCCTAATATTTATTTCAACATCAAATCAAATAAACGAACCCCTCATGTATTTTATGGTTTTCTTTGCCGGCAGTTGTTGCGATTACAATTGGATCACGTAGGCTTTTGTCAATATTTTGTTAACAATTTGCATCTGGCCCTTGGCCCTAGTTTGCTCATCTGAAACTGTTTACACGCTATACCTAAATATTAGCCATTCTCTCTTATCCAAGGCTGTGAAGGATCTGAATGTACCAAAACCATAGAGGTATTGACCAGAGCGGTAGACTCTGGGAAAATGATCCAGCAGAACGCTGATTACCTGAACCAGTTCAAAGAGATGAACTCTCCTGCTGGGGACAGAAAACATTGTGATGCGGGCTTGGTCTTACCCCTCGTCGGCCTCACTGGAAGTAAGTTGGACATTAATTGCGTAACATTACTGATATCAACCTACATGGCCTCCATAATAAACTCACTGCAGTGAATTTGAGTTTGGTTGTTTGTTTGTCTTAATTCACCAAAACAACATAGCCTAAGCCTCAGTCAAGCTGTTTTCTCAGCTGTTATCGCTCTGTCATTGAAAACATGGTTCTGAAGGAATGTGTTAAAACTGTGTTTGCCCGTCTGCTGGCCAGCATTCTGGACAGTGTCTCCAGGGCCATCTTCAGAAGGCAAATGTTGTGAAACATTGCAGATAGAAACGTCATGAATAGAACCAACATGCTTCCTTATTCTACATGTCAGAGAGGCATGTCTGTTCTACATGCTATATCTCTATCTGAACGTTGTACAATGCTGTGCCCTGCTGAATGCACCCCCAGGGCTAAAGCCTGAGTGTAAATACAACACTCACAACATCCATATTAAACTTCTATCCTACGTCTTTCTCTTTTCCCGAAGGTCCAAAGCAGAGTCGAGAACGTCGGGTAGTTTAATTTCCCAATAATTAACATCCCAATATTTCCAGGCCTGTTTGACCGTGGAGGAAACACATATTCAGTCGTCTGGAGTGATGCATCGAGCCTGTTTTGACGTGTATCTCTCTGCTCTGCTCTGCTCCCTGTCCCTGCAGGAGCTGTGGTATCATTCCCCATGGAGAGTGGGTGCAGAAAGGCTGCTCGTACTGCAGGTGTGGATTTGGGGTCCTGCACTGTTTCCCTCGGGGTGGTCCATGAGGACTCTGTTAAGAAGACACTTTATGACACTGACGGATGTTGTTGTTTTTTATTCTCTCCAAAATGTCACTAAATTGTTTGAAACACACTGGCCTGTGCTTTTGAGGCTCAGATAAGAGCGACAGACCTTGTTGTGCAACTGGCATCAGTTAAAGAACTGTGCTCTCCATTTCATTTGTGCCATTCCTATTGTAGCCTGCTGTTTGCTGATTGTAAACTAAAAATTGGCATCATTCACATTTAAACACGGAGCTAGCCTGTATAACCTCAATGGTATATCTGCTAAGGCCTTCTTACTTAAAAGCTCCTGAGTGGCGCAGCGGTCTAAGGCACTGCATCTCAGTGCTAGTGGCTTGGCTAGTTAAATAAAAAATTAAATAAATGCACAAGTGTCTCAATTCATATCACCCAGACATGGTTTGTGTTGATAAAAAAAGGAGTGGTCGAGCAGGTTTCTTTGCTAATGCCTTTGTGAGGGGCAGGTATTATCAGAGGTGGCACCAGTTTGGGTGATGATAAAAAAACATTTTCACCTCACTGGGCAGCCAAATGGGCTCCTGTGATTCATCACAGGTTGCTGTTCTGCCCTGAAAAGCCACAAACGATTATTTAGAGACCACAGAGGGCTGGTTTTCAGGTCTGAGGATGTGTTAACGGACGTTTTTCACTGATTCACATTCCTCCATTTCAGTTCATGCTAAAGTTACTGTCATTTTTCTTTCTCTCCTCTCTTTCCATTTCAGTTTAGTCCCCTTCATTTATGCTAAGTTCCTGTATTTCTTCTCTTTTCAGATGAGGACCAGGAAGTCCGCTGGTTTCGTTCGATGGGTGTTGCAGACTAAGTAACTACTGTGTCTAGTACCTCTGTTTCTTAGTTTGCTCATTTGAGAAGCTAGGGATGAATTAGATGGATTTCAGCCTCAGAATGAAATGACTCCTGGTTTTGGGCAGCGTACTGAAATATCTGTGTCACTGAAATGAAAATGTTAATCCTAGTGGAAGTCGGAGCTACAACTTGCTGGGTTAAAAGCAACTGTCTTGTAAGTGTGAAGGAGGCTGTACATAAGATTTTTAGAACAACTACTTTGTATTGTGCTTTTTATTCTCAATCTTTCTAGATTTGATGAATATGTGTTTTGGTGGTTGAACGCCTCAATCATTTCATGTGTCCTTTGTTGTACGCTCTTGCTTTACAAATGGAAAATTATGAAGTACACTATATATACAAAGTATGTGGACACTCCTTAAAATGAGTGAATTCGGCAATTTATACACCTGATATTGACAGGTGTATAAAATCGACCACACAGCCATGCAATCTCCATGGACAAACGTTAGCAGTCGAATGGCCTTACTAAAGAGTTCAGTGACTTTCGATGTTGCACCGTCGTAGGATGCCACCTTTCCAACAAGTCTGTTAGTCAACTTTCTGCCCAAGTGGTAGGGGCCACACAAGCTCACAGAACCAGACTGCTGAGTGCTGAAGCACATAACAATTGTCTGTCCACGGTTGCAACACTCACTACCGAGTTCCAAACTGCCTCTTGAAGCAACGGCAACACAATAACTGTACGTCAGGAGCTTCTTGAAATGGGTTTCCATGGCCGAGCAGCCGCACAAAAGCCTTAGATCGCCATGAGCAATGCCAAAAATGGGTCCCCCTGTCACCACCCCATGGGTCTCCCGGTTGCAGCCGGCTGCAACAGAGCCTGGTCTCGAACCCGGATCTGTAGCGGATCTGTAGATGCATATATGTATTCCCAGTCATGTGTAATCCATAGATTTACATTTACATACATTTAAGTCATTTAGCAGACGCTCTTATCCAGAGCGACTTACAAATTGGTGCATTCACCTTATGACATCCAGTAGAATAGTCACTTTACAATAGTGCATCTAAATCTTAAAGGGGGGGGGGGGTGAGAAGGATTACTTATCCTTATTAGTTGTATTTGCAGTTAAAACATCTGTTTAATGTTCCTATCTGCAGGGACTGGGAGAGAGCTTGCGCGACCTGTATTCCCTTATCTGAGATTTTAATTTTTTTACCTTTATTTAACAAGGCAAGTCAGTTAAGAACACATTCTTATTTTCAATGACGGCCTGGGAACTGCCTGTTCAGGGGCAGAAGGACAGATTGTCAGCTCAGGGGTTTGAACTCGCAACCTTCCGGTTCCTAGTCCAACGCTCTAACCACTAGGCTACGCTGCCGCCCCAAATAAAACAAACAATTAGACCAGCCAATTGATCACCAGCGTTGACGTTCCAGGTTGGTGTGTTAAAACTTGATTTTATTTTATTAATAGTCGCTGCTCGGTCAAAGCTGTTTGTATTGGATGTGATAGGAATGAAATGGGTTCATGTCATTCGAAGTCAGATAACTTGATATTGACTGTTTATTTGTGCAATCATATTATCATAGAAAAACTGGGCATCTGGTTTGGCTGATAAGGTTGACCCTATGCAATTTGCTGGCATAAGTAATTGGAATGCAGGCAAACCAACAGAGATCCTATTATTGGATTCTATGTGTAATAATATTGTCAAACCCATTAAAAAAAGTTTGTCATGTGGCATGGTAAAACAAAATAAATGGACTTAATAGCAATAGCATTTAATAGTAAAGAATTTGTAATGTGAATCAGAACGCCAGAGAATATTTTTTAATAATTGAATCTCCATTTTTAAGAGTTGTAAATAAAACATGTTTAAACAAACTACCAATTGATTGGTTTTGTAAATATAATTTGGCCCATTGTCTCTCCCAGCCAGTGCTGAAACACAAGGATCCCTCAAAGCTCTATTTTGTTATTTTATTTATCTGTTTTAGTTTCTGCAGAACATAACACAGATTACATTTGGCACTGAGTCGTGACACAAGGGGAGGGAGAATAAAGTAGACTTTCGAGTTAATCAAACGTTTGTTGTCTATGTGCTGCTATGCCCATGTCAGGACTGAAGGTCCACTTCCTGCTCTTCCGCTGTGACAGGCTGAACAAATCAAGGGGTCAGCCACTGAACACTCTTCAGAAATAGAAAGGGACATAGTTAGAACTCCCAGCTCACTGATGGCTCTCCTTCTTTGGCACTTCCTCGGTCTACAAGGTCAACTGGATGTTGGTTCAGCCTCAGCCAGAAACCCAAAACCACTGATGGCTCTTCCTGTGTAGTGTGTACCAGGTCTGAGTAAACACCCTCAGCTTAGACAAACTCTAAATCACTGATGGCTTTCCCTGTGTACCATGACTGAATGTTGGGTCAGACAGAGACAGGCGGACAGACAGAGATTCTCAGCGCTAAAACAGCATTTTGATTTACTTTCTTAGTGACAAGAAGCATTTGTGGGCCAGTTTCATAGACAGAGATTAAGCCTAGTCCTGGGCAGTTGTTTAAAGTTTTTAAGTATGGCAGGTCGCCTAATGGTTAGAACATTGGACCAGTAACCAAAAGGTTGCTGGATTGAATCCCTGAGCTGACAAGGTAAAAATATGTTGTTCTGCCCCTGAACAAGGCAGTTAACCTACTATTCCCCGGTAGGCCGTCATTGTAAATAATAATTTGTTCTTAACTTAGTAGAATAAAGGTTAAAAAAAAATGTTGAAATAAAAGTGCTTTAATAAAGTATTTTTATTTAAGTATTTTGGGGGGTATCTGTACTATTTATATTTCTGACAACTTTTACTTTTGCTTCACTCCATTCCTGAAGAAAGAATGTACTATTCCTGACACACAAAAGTACTTGTTACATTTTGAATGCTTAGCAGGACCAGACAATGGTCCAATTTACGCACGTATCAAGAGAACATCCCTGGTCATCCCTATTTCCTCTGATATGGCGGACTCACGAAACACAAATGCTTTGTTTGTAAATGATGTTGGAGTGTTGGAGTGTGCCCCTGGCTATCCGTAAAAACATAAAAACAACAAAATGGTGTTGTCTGATTTGCTTAATATAAGTCATTTGAAATTATTTATACTTTTAGTTTCTATACTATTTATACCAAATACTTTTAGACTTTTACTCCAAGTATTATTTTACTGGGTGAACTTCACTTGAGTAATTTTCTATGAAGGTATCTTTACTTTTACTCAAGTATGACAATTGGGTACTTTTTCCATCAATGGTCCTGGGCAAATAAGCATTGTCAGTGAAGATTATTATTGAAAAGGTTCTTCTTACTGGAGGACCCATGAAACTGGCCCTGTAATGCAATGAGGATTGTTAACGTATAAATTGACAGACTGTATAGGAGGCCCATGTCATGTCTTACTCTTTGTCATGATGGGATTGAGTTGCTGGTAAAGAGATGGTAGCTAAATTCCCTGGACTAATCCCCCCATCCAACACAGTGATTTATTGAGCTGCTCCTGTGTGCTGCCTCTCTCTCTCTGCCTCTCTCTCTCTGCCTCTCTCTCTCTGCCTCCCTCTCTCTGCCTCCCTCTCTCTGCCTCCATCTCCCTCTCCCCCTCTCTCTCTCTCTCTCTCTCTCTCTCTCTCTCTCTGCCCCTCTCTATGCCTCTCTCTCTGCCTCTCTCTCTGCCTCTCTCTCTGCCTCCCTCTCTCTCTCTCTCTGCCTCTCTCTATGCCTCTCTTTCTGCCTCTCTCTGCCTCTCTCTCTCTCTGCCTCTCTCTCTCTCTCCATTCACCGAGGGGACAGGACAGTAGAGTCAGGGAAATTGAAGAGGGGGAGGGATTTGCCTCTTCATCAACAACAAATGGTGACTCGATCGCAGTGGAAGTCTCGACACGTTTTGGAATACCTGATGGTCAAATATCGACCTTTCCACCTCTCGAGGGAGTTTTCAGATGTTATCTTGACTGTTCTATAAATTACACAAGAAACAAGTAATATAGAATCATCAAATGAGCTAAAGGACCTCTATATCAGGTGGTGTGAAAGGAATGCCAGGAAAATCTTTTAAAATCCAGCCGCCTAAATCATAGACTGTTTTCTCTGCTTCTGCGGTACCGGTGCATAAAGTCTGACACCAACAGGCTCCTAAAAAGCTTCTATCCCCAATCCAATAAGACTACTAAATAGCTAACAAAATGGCCACATGGACTACGTGAGTAGACCGTTTAATATTTGCACACTCACAGGAATCTATACAGTTACACACACTGACACTCCAACACACACATAGCATGCACACACATGTAAACTGACTATGCACACATGCACACCCACTCACATACAATCCTCATTTGCGTTGATTTTACTCTGTTTATCATACATCCTGATACCTAGTCACCTAATATACTGTATCTACCTAAATCCCTTCAGTGTCCCTGCACATTGTAAATACTATAGTTTTCTTACTTATGACTTTTTTTTGTCCTACCTTATTTTATTTTTAGTGCTTGTGGCGGAAGAATCAGAATTACTTGGGTAACATAAATAATTCAGATATCTTATCTAGATAACATGCTTATATTATATACTTGTTATTAGAATATATCCCGTCGGACTCTGGTGTTGGCAGTTGCACTTCTTCCCTCAGCTGGGGCTCAGTCACCTGGGGCCCAGAGAGGGGAGAGGTCAGGCTTGTCTTTCACATGTCCCTGGTGCTATGCAGAATATCAGAAAGGGAAGAGGACAGGAGGGAGCATTGTCTTCCGGCGCCGACAAAGATGGCCGCCTCGCTTCGCGTTCCTAGGAAACTATGCAGTTTTTTGTTTTTTTACGTGTTATTTCTTACATTAGTACCCCAGGTCATCTTAGGTTTCATTACATACAGTCGAGAAGAACTACTGAATATAAGAGCAGCGTCAACTCACCATCAGTACGACCAAGAATATGACTTTCGCGAACCGGATCCTGTGTTCTGCCGTTCACCCAGGACAACGGAATGGATCCCAGCCGGCGACCCAAAAAAACGACTTCGTAAAAGAGGGAAACGGAGCGGTCTTCTGGTCAGACTCCGGAGACGGGCACATCGTGCACCACTCCCGAGCATACTTCTCGCCAATGTCCAGTCTCTTGACAACAAGGTTGATGAAATCCGAGCAAGGGTAGCATTCCAGAGGGACATCAGAGACTGTAACGTTCTTTGCTTCACGGAAACATGGCTCACTGGAGAGACGCTATCGGAGTCGGTGCAGCCAGCTGGTTTCTCCACGCATCGCGCCGACAGAAACGAACATCTTTCTGGTAAGAAGAGGGGCGGGGGCGTATGCTTCATGGTTAACGAGACGTGGTGTGGTCACAACAACATACAGGAACTCAAGTCCTTCTGTTCACCTGATTTAGAATTCCTCACAATCAAATGTCGACCGCATTATCTACCAAGGGAATTCTCTTCGATTATAATCACAGCCGTATATATTCCCCCCCAAGCAGACACATCGATGGCTCTGAACAAACTTTATTTGACTCTTTGCAAACTGGAATCCATATATCCTGAGGCTGCATTCATTGTACCTGGGGAAACAGCAGAGGGAACACCCCCCTATCCACATCGATGGAACAGTAGTGGAGAGGGTAGTAAGTTTTATGTTCCTCGGCATACACATCACGGACAAACTGAATTGGTCCACCCACACAGACAGCATCGTGAAGAAGGTGCAGCAGCGCCTCTTCAACCTCAAGAGGCTGAAGAAATTCGGCTTGTCACCAAAAGCACTCACAAACTTCTACAGATGCACAATCAAGAGCATCCTGGCGGGCTGTATCACCGCCTGGTACGGCAACTGCTCCGCCCACAAC
Source organism: Oncorhynchus keta (assembly GCF_023373465.1). Classification (NCBI taxonomy): domain Eukaryota; kingdom Metazoa; phylum Chordata; class Actinopteri; order Salmoniformes; family Salmonidae; genus Oncorhynchus; species Oncorhynchus keta. The sequence continues at coordinate 43,098,977 of NC_068429.1, forward strand.
CGTAAGGCTCTCCAGAGGGTAGTGAGGTCTGCACAACGCATCACCGGGGGCAAACTACCTGCCCCCCAGGACAACTACACCACCCGATGTCACAGGAAGGCCATAAAGATCATCAAGGACAACAACCACCCGAGCCACTGCCTGTTCACCCCGCTATCATCCAGAAGGCGAGCTCAGTACAGGTGCATAAAAGCTGGGACCGAGAGACTGAAAAGCAGCTTCTATCTCAAAGCCATCAGACTGTTAAACAGCCACCACTAACATTGAGTGGCTGCTGCCAACACACTGACTCAACTCCAGCCACTTTATAATGGGAATTGATGGGAAATGATGTAAAATATATCACTAGCCACTTTAAACAATGCTACCTAATATAATGTTACATACCCTACATTATTCATCTCATATGCATACGTATATACTGTACTCTATATCATCTACTGCATCTTTATGTAATACATGTACCACTAGCCACTTTAACTATGCCACTTTGTTTACATACTCATCTCATATGTATATACTGTACTCGATACCATCTACTGTATCTTGCCTATGCCGCTCTGTACCATCACTCATTCATATATCTTTATGTACATATTCTTTATCCCCTTACACTTGTGTGTATAAGGTAGTAGTTTTGGAATTGTTAGTTAGATTACCTGTTGGTTATTACTGCATTGTCGGAACTAGAAGCACAAGCATTTCGCTACACTCGCATTAACATCTGCTAACCATGTGTATGTGACACATAAAATTTGATTTGATTTGATTTGAATGTGTCTTTACCTATTCTTAAACCATGTGAAGGGATGGCGTGATTAACGGGGAAACAATTACTTGTCTCCACATTGTCTGTGCGCCAGTCACTCCCTCCTTTGGCGTTGGGGAGATAAGGTTTGAGACAGATGTGTGGGGTAGTGTCTGGAACCATTGTATGTCATCTCTGATGTTGCACTTATCCTAGGATAGTGTATGACCTAGAGGCTCACTCCCCTCAGTGAGCTTGTCCATGAGTGGGGTCAAGAAGGGGTTTTACTTGAGATGGGAGTATCTGGAGTTGACAATTGATTTATGCCATTGGATGAGTTGGTGTTTTTGTGCTATGATGTACCAGGAACATGATCGTAACCTCGTTTTAGGAGCCAAACTGAACGATAAGAACAGAATTTATAGTGAATGCTATCTGGCTACGGGATACTCCTTTCTCATTTAAAAAGTCTCACCTTGTGACCCGTTCCAAACATCTGTGGTTTGTTATGTCGACGAGAGGGTGGAACTTTGTTATAAAAGATCTCAGTAGCCTTTGTGTTGTGGCTCTCAATGAATCATCTGAGGGTGATTCATCGACCAGCCATCGCTATTGCAAAGCTCTCACTAATAAAGATTCAGTTGAAGTATAACTCTGACTTGTATGATAAGTTTGTCTCTCCTCATTTGATAATACAGAAATGAACCACCACACGCTACATTGATATTGATTACTGCATTGTTGGGGTTGGAGCTTACAAGAAAGGCATTTCACTGTACTTGTGTGGGGGGAGGCAGTTTGCTCTTTGGTTCTCTAGTGCTCCTCTATTTTTCCTCAAGCAAGGGGGGAAGGCTGATGACATCATGGATTACCATCAGACCAACTCCTTGAATGGCCTGCTCTTTGGAAGTTTGCAGTTGTGTGTAAAAAAAAACACTATTGTACCCTTTAGTGTGTACTTTACTGTATTTATACTTGGGATATTGCTTTTCAACAGTAAAAGTGTTTTTATACGTGGCATCTACTGTTCTTCAGAATTCTAAAAGGTTCTTGAAATGTATGGAAGCCTGCAGATGTGTCCCTTTCATTGCACACAGCACATTGGTTAGTGTTGATTTTTCAGTGTAACATTTCTAATATTGATTCAAGAGTTGAATTACAACTCAGTGGTGTAAAATAACCCCAGGTTTGGTGTTAATAACCATTCTTGAACTAAAACCACGCCCATCATTATCATATGTCCCAGCATGCTCTATTGCAGGTAGATTTTTAGAATGGTTAGTTTCAGTATCTATGTTTTTGCATGTACATGGTTTGATTAATTCATAATATCCCACTCAAATATACATTTTTCTAAATTATTCCAATCTCTTACTGACTTATTGCACCTGTTACTCAAATGTTTGTTCCAGTTTGGATGTCTAAAATAGTTTCAAATCTTAATCTTCCCAACCCTGGCAATTATTCTGGCAGTGAATAAAAATTCCAAATGCTGGATATCCTAACTCTGACTGGATTGCAACAGGATTTGCATATTAATTTGCAAGCCATCATAACGTGACTTGAAGGCCTGATATGGCCTTTAAACTATGAGTTTCAGGCCACCGTATTGGGGTAAAACTAGACCCTCAAAAAAAGGCCTTATGAAATATAAATCCTCTTAAACAATGCTATTTTAATGGCAACATATTCACTTAGGATCTCACTTGGTGAAGGCCAGAGGACTGAAAATGAATGAACACAACAACCATGTCTCTGTCAGTAGAAATCACAGTCATCGGTGGTACTGGTAACTAAAATTCATTCGAAAGGCACCGGGTGAAATATGCAAATAAGGCTTGAAACCCGACAGCAGGGCTATTTAATTCCGGTCCTGGAAGGAAGAAACATTTCTGGTTTTGGATTTTTGTATGTTTTTTTTTTTATTTTTAACTCCCATTTATGGTTCTTCCGAAACAGCCGACCCTAAAATGGTTCTCCTATGGCATCGCTCTCAAGAACCTTATTTGGTTCCAAATTCCGTCTTTATTCCGTCTTTATAGTCTAAGACAGGTCCACCTGAATAGACTGGGTCCCAACCAATGCCTGCTGACCTGGGAGCATATAGACTCAATCACCAGCAATGCTCATGTCTGGATCAGTCTTGACAAGTCACAGCTAGATCTCATAACATGATAACACACCCTATTTAGGCCGACAACTATCCCCACAATCATCCTTATAAACTCCTCACTATTATAATGGAGATGGAGTCACAACTGATCCAGATTTTTTTTTTTAAGGGATTTTCTAGTGAGCCAATAGTAGTGAGATTCCACCATGCTAGTTTTGAGGACGCCGCCCACCATTCAGGACAATACTTAAATCCATGGAGTCCTTCTTCAGAGATAGTGTATTTCTTTTCTTTTATCTCCTTCACCACACTGGCACACAGGGGCGGAGTCAATGACCCTACTACACGTAATCATGAGAAGCTCTGAGATGAGATGTGTGTGTGTGTGTTGTGTGTGTGCTCGTGCATGTCTGCGTGCCTGCCTGCTTGCGTTTGTGCGTGTGTGTGCGAGGGTTTTAGTTTTGAAAGTGAAACTAAACTGAGTTTGTAACAGATTAAAGATGCCTAGGGTTACAACCAAGAAATCTTTAGAATCCCATGGAGATGGACTCATGCATGGACAGACTGATCTCTCTTCTTCTGATTCAATGTACTCTGAGGCAGGAGTCCACGGTACAGTCAATAGATACATGTCAAGAATCATAGAAACACATTTTATACAAGAATTCATGTGATCCATAAAATCGGTAGAACATTTTACAGTTGAGATGTGAGCTGCACACTGCTTCATGAAAGGCAGAAAAATCTGCTTCTCCAAAGAGAATTGCAATCTTTCTTTTGTGCATGATGTCTTCATTATTCCATAAGGGTTGAAGAGAACATAAGATGAAAACAAGAAACATTAAAAGCTTCTCGCAAGGCTTCAAATCATCACCCTAAAGTGTGTCATTCCTTATCTGTTATTTTTTATAATGTTTTATACCAAGAGCATGCGGAATGAAAATCAAATCGAATGGAAGGAAGGAAGGATAATAGGGCAATCTTTAAAGTGAAGAAGTGTTTGTTTCATTGAACAACAAACGTCAATTTACGCAATAATTTATGTTACATTTTCAACAATCTCTAATGCATTTTCTAGTAGGCCTGCATTACAAATTGTGAGGCCTGAACCCTAAAATGTATATTTTCTCTCCCTTCTTTGGGACAGTTGAGGGAGTTATTTGTGGAAGAGAGAAGGTCCTATCTGGACTTGATAAGACATGAAAGATGCTTCCGTATCCCCTCTGTAAGTGGAAACCCTTAGTCACTGGGCATGAACTCAGTGCTTCAAGTGGCTGAATTCTACAGTAAGTTGTGCTTCTCTTAGCAAGGTTAATAGGGGGTTTCTGAATTTAGCTGCCCTCCTCTAACCTCACAAACCCATTTAGAATTGTGAAATAAGCCCTTTGTCTTTGGTGAATTAATATAGGCCATATTGGATCTAATTCAGTCCACATGACATTTTCTTGCAAAACTTGCAAAAGCACATCAACATGTTTGATTTTCAGAAGAGAAAATGATCCAAATGCTGGATTAATGCTTCTCTTTCAAATTGTAATGTGTTTTTAATCAGATCCAATTATGAGAGAGAAAGGGTAGCATCTAAATTTCTCTCTCGCACCCTCCCACTTTCCCTTTTACCTCTCCCTCTCCCCCCTATTTTCATCCCTATCCTCTCACTGTCTCTTCTCTGGAAGGATCAGAGTGTCCATCCATTGTGACAGAGTGACAGTGGTGAATGTGTCTATTCTTTGGCAGTAAAGGCAGAGCTTGGTAAACAGACAGGCTGGCAGCCAGGGGATGGGATGGGGTTGGCCGGTGGGAGTTCATCAGGCGTGGGGTCTGAGAGTGTGTCCCAAATGGCACCCTATTGCCTATATAGTGCACTACTTTGACCTGGGTCCATAGGGTTTTGGTTAAAAAAAATGCACACTACATAGGCAATAGGGTACTAGGGTATATTAGGGTATATTATAAGCAAAAGTGTGCCACTTGGGATGCACTTTAAGATGCGAATCTAAACAACACAAGGAGGAGAGGATGGGATAGCAGGAGAGTGCTGTGTGACGTGCAACAACACAGCAGACAACATTATACATCACACTGGCAGGGGACGTATTTACCCTTAACAAGCTAATGGGGGAAGGAGTTGGAGAGGTTAGAGAGAGAGGAGAGTGAGGGGGGGGGGATACTGTACTGGAATCTAAATACAAGTATTTAGTCAGCCACCAGTTGTGCAAGTTCTCCCACTTAAAAAGATGAGAGAGGCCTGTGCTTTTCATCATAGGTACACTTTAACTATGACAGACAAAATGAGAAAAAAAATCCAGAAAATCACATTGTAGGATTATTAATGAATTTATTGTGAGTATAACAGAACCCATATGTTAGGCAAAAATCCGAGAAGAAATCCAAACAGGAAGTGAGAAATCTGAGGTTGGTATATTTTCAACCCATTACCTATTGAAATCCCCTTGGGATATGAATGAAGATACATTTCCAAGGGCTTCCACTAGATGTCAACCATCTATAGAAATGAGGCGTCGACTGTGTTTTGGGACTGAATAAGAGGGGAATGAATCAGACTACTGGCAGAGAGCCAGTTCCAGGTCACGCGCATAGCACATGATATCTTCCTGCATTCCGTTCCTCCTCAAGACACAAAGGAATTCTCCGGGTGGAACTTTATTGAAGATTTATGATAAAAACATCCTAATGATAGATTCTGTACTTAGTTTGAAATGTTTCTTCGAACTGTAATATAACTTTTTGAAGTTTTTGTCCGAAGAAAAAGTCGACCAGCACCAGCATTTGGATAGGTGTACAAAAGTAGCTAATTGGACATAAATAACAGACATTATCGAACAAATCAAGTATTTATTGTGGACCTGGGATTCCTGGGATGCATTCTGATGAAGATCATCAAAGGTAAGGGAATATTTATCATGTAATTTCTGGTTTATGTTGACTCCAACAATGGCGGCTAATTTGACTATTTTTCTGAGCGCCGTCTCAGAGTATTGCATGGTTTGCTTTTTCCGTAAAGTTTTTTTGAAATCTGACACAGCGGTTGCATTAAGGAGAGGTATATCTATAATTCCATGTGTATAACTTGTATTATCATCTACATTTATGATGAGTATTTCTGTTGAATCAACGTGGCTATGCATAATCACTGGATGTTTTTGGAACTAGTGAATGTAAACTCAGATTTATTAACTTTATCAAACAAAACATACATGTATTGTGTAACATGAAGTCCTATGAGTGTCATCTGATGAAGATCATCAAAGGTTAGTGATTAATTATATCTCTATTTGTGCTTTTTGTGACTCCTCTCTTTGGCTGGAAAAATGGCTGTGTTTATTGTGGTTTGGTGGTGACCTAACATAATCGTTTGTGGTGCTTTCGCTGAAAAGCATATTTGAAATCAGAACAGTGGTGGGATTAACAACAAGAATCCCTTGAAAACGGTATAAGATACATGTATGTTTGAGGAATTTTAATTATGAGATTTCTGTTGTTTTGAATTTGGCGCCCTGCACTTTCACTGGCTGTTGTCATATCATCCCGTGAACGGGATTGCAGCCCAAATGTATTTGCTTAAGCATGCAAACATTTCTCACCAGTGAGCTTCAAACCTATGATCTTCTGTTCTCTATCCCTGGAATCAGTCTACTGTGCCACCAGGATGGAGCTAGCATGCCATGTGTTTTGATGCAAACATAGCTGTTCATTTGAATCTATTCAACCAGACCCTATTTCAAAGGAAACAAGCACTCATTAAGAGCAGGTATGGCTGATTAGTGGTAGAAAACACTCTACAGTTCCGAAAAATGTTAAAATAATGTCTGTGCATATAACAGAACTTATTTGGTAAGCAAAACCCCGATGACAAACCATCCAGAAAAAATAAAATTGAGTTCACTGTGCTTTCAATTAATTTTCTATGGGAACCTAGATTTCTGTGAGACTTGGTTGCAATTCCTACTGCTTCCACTAACAGTCTTTAGAAATTGGTTGATGTTTTTCTTTAGAGAAATTAAGAATTATGGCTATTCAGAACGAGGGTCCAGCCTAGTGTACTCCTTTGTTTAGGGCGCGTGACCTGAAGCTCTCACCACGTTTATTTTATAAGCTATTGAACACAGTGTATTCTGTCTTAAATTTTATTGATTACTTACGTTTTAAAATACCTAAAGATGGATTTGGAAAGTTGTTTGAAATGTTTGGACCAAGATTACAGGTAACTTATTAGATAAATGGTAGTCATGTTGGGCGAGTTGGAACCGGTGTTTTTCTGAATCAAATGCGCCAAATAAATGGACATTGGAGATATAACAACGGAATTAATCAAACAAAAGGACCATTTGTGATGTTTATGGGACATTTTGGAGTGCCAACAGAAGAATATGTTCAAAAGTAAGGCATGAATTATATTGTTATTTCTTAGTTATGTGTCGCGCCTGGCGGGTTGAATTATGATTGGCACGTGATTGTTTGATGGGGTGCTATCCTCAGATAACAGCATGGTTTGCTTTCGCCGTAAAGCCTTTTTGAAATCTGACACATTAAAGTCAAGCTTTAATATGGTGTATTGCACTTGTGATTGTATGAAATTTAAATATTTCAAATTATCGTTTTTGAATTTCGCGCTCTAAAATTTCACTGGATGTTGTCGAAACATTCCGCTAGCGGAACCACCAGCCGTAACAGGTTTTAAGAGTTACCATCTCCCGAATGAAACTCTATAAGGTATATATCTATTACATTGACAAACAGTCATCTTATTATTCATTACCTCTTATCATATCATCATTCTGAACAGTCATAACCTTGGATCTACAAAAACCCTGGCCTTTCTAACAATTCAGTACTACATAAATTAGTTAATTATTTATTTACTAGCTAAATTGACTAGTTAAATGCAGAAGACACATTTCAGTTGAATACATTCAGTTGGACAACTGAATAGCTTTTCTCCTACTGTCGTGCCGTTCATCCACTGCTATTACCTCCTGCTTTAGCATGGTAATGTGTAGATCCTGCAACCATGGAGCAGTACATGTACCTGTCTATTTATGGAAAACAACTGATTAGCTCCTTAGTCATATTTCTGTTTATTCACTTACGTATGGCGCTGCCTACATGTATATATTATCTCAATTACCTCGACTAACCGGTGCCCCTGTATACCTGTACCCCCCGGAATATAGCCTCGCTACTGTTATTTCATTGTGGCTCCTTAGTAATTTTTTTTTATTTTTTACTTCAGTTTATTTTAATAAACACTTAACCAACAATGAAGTTTAGAAAAAAAATTGTTAAGGGCTTGTAAGTAAGCATTTCACTGTTTGGTCTACACCTGTTGTATTCGGCGCATGTGACAAATAACATTTGATTTGATTCATATTTAGCAGGTGTTATTGCAGGTGTAGAGAAATGCTTGTGTTCCTAGCTCCAACAGTGCTTAAGTATGTAATAATGTTTACATACTGTTTTGCTCATTTCATGTGTATATTCTGTATTCTACTGTGTTTTAGTCAATGCCACTCCGACATTGCTCGTCCATTCTTTCACTTTTAGATTTGTGTGTATTGCTATGAATTGTTAAAGTGACTCGTGTTCCATTATTAATGTGACCAGTGATTCCATATCATTCTGCATAGGGCAGCAGCCTCTAAGGTGCAGGTTTGAGTAAACGGGTGGTAGCCGGCTAGTGGTGGCTATTTAACAGTCTGATGGCCTTGGGATAGAAGCTGTTTTTAGTCTTTACCTTTACTGACCTTGCCTTCTGAATAGGCCGTGGCTCGGGTGGCTGATGTCCTTGATGATCTTTTTGTCCTTTTTGTCCTATGACATCGGGTGCTGTAGGTTTCCTGGAGGGCAGGCAGTGTGCCCACAGCGATGCATTGGGCAGACCGCACTATCCTTTGGAGAGCCCTGTGATTGTGGGCGGTGCAGTTGCTGTGCAGACAGAATGCTCTCAATTGTGCATCTGTAAAAGTTTGTGAGGTTCTTAGGGGCCAAGACAAATTTCTTCAGTCTCCTGAGGTTGAAGAGGCGCTGTTGCGCTTCTTCACCACACTGTCTGTGTGGGTGGACCTTTTCAGATGGTCTGTGATTAAAAATCATATGAGCAAAAAATATTTAGCTTTATCTGGGATCTGGGATACAGTATATAATTAATATGACATGGGTGGTGTGCAAAGCTGTCAGCAAGGTAAAGGCTGGCTACTTTGAAGAATCTCAACCATAAAATATATTTGATTTGTTAAACACTTTTTTTGGTTGCTAAATGATTCCATATGTTTTTATTTCATAGTGTTGATGTTGTCACTATTATTCTATGATGTAGAAAATTGTACAAATAAGCTTTTGTCCAAACTTTTGACTGGTACTGTACATAAATTCTGTTAAGCTTTAGTTTTGGGGTTTTCAAGCTTTTTTTTCGACTGGGGTTTTCGAGCTTCTGAATCTGGTGGGTAAATGCTGCCAGCAACTGCCGATGTTTCAAACAGGCCGAGCTTGTGCATCACTATCACTAGCTATCACTAGCAAACAGGGAAGAAATACTGAGTACGGATTGTGACTGGGCCAAGCTAGAACAGCTTGTAAAGATTCAATCCACACTGACCAACTTCAAACTGATAGCCAGGCGTTGTCTGGTGCCGTGCCTTCTCAACTTTGAGGCACACTTGCAGTCAAGTGTTACTGTTGTAAAACAGTTGGCACAGGTCCTCCTGAAGTCACAGCAGGAGTGTTTCGCATGCATAGGGCAGTTGAAAACTCTGTTGTTAAATAAGTTCACTGAAGTGTGCAATTGTTTCAATTGATTATTATAACTTGTTGTAATTACCTGATGTAATGTATTTATAGCTGTCTTGTAGTTGTTTTTTTATATACTTTTGTTGTTGCTGTATTAATGTAATATTTGTCATCAGGGCACCATTGTAAATGAGACAATGGCCTCAATTGGGTTCCCCTGAATTAATACAAGTAAATTGATATATATGGGACTTTGAGCAAACTGTTGCTTTGAATTTCACCAACACGTCACCTGTGCCACAAGGGGAGAGAAGAAGCTTGATCACTGTTATTCTCCCTTCCCGAAATGACTACAAGGCCCATCCCCAACCACCCATTGGCAAATCAGATCACGGCTCCAATCTGCTTCTCCCCGCTTTACATGCAGAAATTAATGGAGGACTCAATCAAATCAAATTGCATTTGTCACATGCTTCATACACAACAGGTGTAAACTAACAGTGAAGTGCTCACTTAAGCACCCATGGTAAGGTCTGTGCAATGTTCGCCTGACCAATCTGAATCCATGCTACAAGATTGACTTGATCACATGGGCTGGGATATGTTCCAGGTCACCTCTGTGAGTAACAGTGACAACTACACTGACTCTGTCACCGTGTTCATCCGGAAGTGCATAGAGCAGTGGACAAAACATTGATATAAAAAAACAACAACGATAAAGCCTTGCATTCCTACTTTTGTCTGTCTCTCTCTCTGTTGGCAGTAGGTGCACTTGTTTCAGCTGTCCTGCGCACCAGGCAGTGCTGCAGCAAATGTACATTATCCCAGGGGCGTTGGCAGACACAATGTAAGTAACTGAATTTATGTCCCTCTCACTGCCTCTATTGATCCTACAGCTATTGTATGCAGTAATCATGTGTCTATGAACCAGCGTCATGCTGTTAGCACTGAGACAGTGTGCCCTAGTAGGAAGTCTACTGTGTGCTGCTCGCCATGCACTATCAGCTCAAACATAAATAACATGAGCATGTCTACTTCTGATAAGCTTCCCAGTAAAGCAATAAAAACAATCAAGCATTCCAGAAAAGTGCTAAAAATAGCACACATTAACATATGTAGCCTACGGAACAAGTTTCAAACTATAACCAGTGCCTGCAACTTGGTTCAGGTTGTCAGTCAACCTACCAGGGTAGTTACAAACAGCACAGAAACGAAATCATCAAACATGTATTGATCACATTTTTACTAATGCTGCAGAAGTGTGCTTTAAAGCCCTATCCAAATCCATCAGATGTAGTGAACACAATATAGTAGCCATATCTAGGGAAACCAAAGTTCCAAAGGCTGGGCCTAATATAGTGTATAAGAGGTCATACAAGAAGTTTAGTAGAGTTTCCTATATTGATAACGTGAATAATATTTGCTGGTCTGTGGTGTTTGATAAGGAGCAACCTGACTCTGCAATTGACACATTTATCAAATGGATTATTCCAGTTACTAATATGAAAGCACCCATTAAGAAAACAACTTTAAAAACGGTTAAATCCCCTTGGGTTGATGAGGGATTGAAAAATTGTATGGTTGAGAGGGATGAGACAAAAGGAACTACAAAAACTGAATGGCAAACACAATGCAAATTGAGCAATCATGTGACTAAACTGAGTAAAAAGAATAAGAAACTATTCTATGTACAGTGGGGCAAAAACGTATTTAGTCAGCCACCAATTGTGCAAGTTCTCCCACTTAAAAAGATGAGAGAGGCCTGTAATGTTATCATAGGTACACTTCAACTATGACATACAAAATTAGAAAAAAAATCCAGAAAATCACATTGTAGGATTTTTAATGAATTTATTTGCAAATTATGGTGGAAAATAAGTATTTGGTCACCTACAAACAAGCAAGATTCCTGGCTCTCACAGACCTGTAACTTCTTCTTTAAGAGGCTCCTCTGTCCTCCACTCATTACCTGTATTAATGGCACATGTTTGAACTTGTTATCAGTATAAAATACACCTGTCCACAACCTCAAACAGTCACCCTCCAAACTCCACTATGGCCAAGACCAAAGAGCTGTCCAAGGACACCAGAAACAAAATTGTAGACCTGCACCAGGCTGGGAAGGCTGAATATGCAATAGGTAAGCAGCTTGGTTTGAAGAAATCAACTGTGGGAACAATTATTAGGAAATGGAAGACATACAAGACCACTGATAATCTCACTCGATCTGGGGCTCCACGCAAGATCTCACCCCGTGGGGTCAAAATGATCACAAGAACGGTGAGCAAAAATCCCAGAAACACACGGGGGGACCTAGTGAATGACCTGCAGAGAGCTGGGATCAAAGTAACAAAGCCTACCATCAGTAACACACTACGCCGCCAGGGACTCAAATCCTACAGTGCCAGACGTGTCTCCCTGCTTAAGCCAGTACATGTCCAGGCCCGTCTGAAGTTTGCTAGAGAGCATTTGGATGATCCAGAAGAAGATATGGTCAGATCAAACCAAAATAGAACTTTTTAGTAAAAACTCAACTCGTCGTGTTTGGAGGACAAAGAATGCTGAGTTGCATCCAAAGAACATCATATCTACTGTGAAGCATGGGGGTGGAAACATCATGCTTTTGGGCTGTTTTTCTGCAAAGGACCAGGACGACTGATCCGTGTAAAGGAAAAAATGGAAAGTAGAAAATCTTTGGAGGGAGTTGAAAGTCCGTGTTGCCCAGCAACAGCCCCAAAACATCACTGCTCTAGAGGAGATCTGCATGGAGGAATGGGCCAAAATACCAGCAACAGTGTGTGAAAACCTTGTGAAGACTTACAGAAAACGTTTAACCTCTGTCATTGCCAACAAAACGTATATAACAAAGTATTGATAAACTTTTGTTTTTGACCAAATACTTATTTTCCACCATAACTTGCAAATAAATTAATTAAAAATCCTACAATGTGATTTTCTGGATTTTTTCCCCTACTTTTTTGCCCCACTGTAAATAGTCTCCCAGTCCCTGTCACTGAAAAAAATATACACAGGATGATTCTGCCACCACCATGCTTCACCGTAGGGATGGTGCCAGAATTCCTCCAGGTGTGAATCTTGGCATTCAGGGCAAAGAGTTCAATCTTGGTTTCATCAGACCAGAGAATTTTGTTTCTCATGGTCTGAGAGTCTTTAGGTGCATTTTGGCAAACTCCAAGCTGTCTGTCATGTGCCTTTTACTAAGGAATGGCTTCTGTCTGGCCACTCTACCATACAGTCTGCTGCAGAGGTAATTGTCCTTCTGTAAGGTTCTCCCATCTCCACAAAGGAACTCTACAGCTCAGATTGACCATCAGGTTCTTGGTCACCTCCCTGACCAAGGCCCTTCTCCTGCGATTGCTCAGTTTGGCAGGGCAGCTAGCTCTAGGAAGAGTCTTGGTGATTCCAAACTTCTTCCATTTAAGAATGATGGAGGCCACTGTGTTCTTGGGGACCTTCAATACTGCATAAATGTACCCTTCCCCAGATCTGTGCCTTGACACAATCCTGTCTCGGCTCTCTACAGACAATTCCTTCAACCTCATGGCTTGGTTTTTGCTCTGATATGCAACTGTCAACTGTGGGACCTTATATAGACAGACTACCTGCCCTCCAGGACACCTACACCACCCGATGTCACAGGAAGGCCATAAAGATCATCAAGGACAACAGCCACCCGAGCCACTGCCTATCACGAGCCACTTTAAACAATGCCACATTATGTAATGTTTACATACCCTACATTACTCATCTCATATGTATACACTGTACTCGATACCATCTACTGCATCTTGCCTATGCCGCTCTGTACCATCACTCATTCATATATTTGTATGTACATATTCTTCATCCCTTTACACTTATGTGTATAAGGTAGTTGTGAAATTGTTAGGTTATATTACTCGTTGGTTATTACTGCATTGTCGGAACTAGAAGCACAAGCATTTCGCTACACTCGCATTAACATCTGCTAACCATGTGTATGTGACAAATACAATTTGATTTGATTTGGGGATCCCTGATAAATGCAAATACAAACCCAGGTTTAACATTTAAAGCATTAGACCTCTCCCTAAAGGCATTAGTCATACAAAAGTTATACTTAAATCTGATCTGGTTCTCTAGTAAATTAGTAAGAATGTTCTCATCCCATGTTCAAGAATGGCCTTTTTCCCTTTATTCAGATTGCAACCGCTCATTTTCAGTCATTTGAAAGCAAAATAATAATCCAAAATATCGTTATTTTTTAAACAAGCCATAGAAACTTGGTTGCAATTTCATTCTTTGACTGGTGATTGTTACACGTTATTTGAATGAATGCTTTTGTTTTTTGGTAATTGTTTGTATTTGATTCACTTAAGTGGGATCGATTATTTGTTTGAATTGTATACTGTTTAATTCATTTGATTAGAAATGTTGACATGTAACCAAAATAATTGACCTTTCAACACAATACTGCCCTCCAAGCTTATAACTGAGCTCAGGGCCCTGGGTCTGAACCCCTCCCTGGGCAACTGGTTCCTAGACTTCCTGATGGGCTGACCCCAGGTGGTAAGGTTAGGCAACAACTCCTCTGCCATGCTGATCCTCAACACGGGGGCCCCCCAGTGGTGTGTGCTCAATCCCCTCCTCTACTCCCCCCGTACCCAAGACTGCGTGGCTACGCACAACTCCAACTCAATCATCAAGTTTGCTGATGACAATGACAGCGGTAGGCCTGATTACCAACAACAATGAGACAGGAAGGAGGTTAGAGCCTGGGTGGAGTGGTGTCAGGAAAATAACCTCTCCCTCAATATATAAAAAAAAAACAGAAGCTGATCGTGGCCTACCGGAGACAGAGGAGGGAGTGGAGAGGGTGAACAGCTTCAAGTTCCATGGCTTGAAATAGTCTGACCACACCAACACCATGGTGAAGAAGGCCCAACATCGCCTTTATAACCTCAGGTGGCTGAAGAAATTCGGGATGCTCAGCCACCTGAATCACGGTCTGTTCACTCTGCTACCATATTGCAGACAGAGACAGTACAGGAGCATCAAAGCAGGGACCAAAATACTGAAAAACAGCTTCTATCTCCAGTCCACAGACTGTTGAACAGTTATCACGACATTTCCTGTGGTAAGAGACAAAGAAAGACTCACTCATACAAAATGCACACACACACACACACACTTCATACACACGCAGACTCCTGCACTCACATATAGACTCACAGACGCATATGCCCATGACCACAAACACACAAACTCACAGCCAATGCTGCTGTCCCATGTATATAGATACATTCAACACTGAAGCATGTATTTTATACTATTATTCATACTGCGTATTCATCCAATGTGTTCTTCAATTAGCTCATTCTAATATATCAACTACTGTACATTGCATTTTGTTACACTATTTACAGTTGAAGTCGGACATTTAGATACACCTTAGCCAAATACATTTAAACTCAGTTTACCACAATTCCTGACATTTAATCCTAGTAAAAATCCCTGTTTTAGGTCAGTTAGGATCAACACTTTATTTTAAGAATGTGAAATGTCAGCATAATACTAAAGATAATAATTTATTTCTGCTTTTATTTATTTCATCACATTCCCAGTGGGTCAGAAGTTTACATACACTCAATTAATATTTGGTAGCATTGCCTATAAATTGTTTAACCTGGATCAAAAATTTTGGGTAGCCTTCCACAAGCTTTCCACAATAAGTTGGGTGAATTTTGGCCCATTTCTTCTGACAGGGCTGGTGTAACCGAGTCAGGTTTGTAGGCCTCCTTGCTCGCACACGCTTTTTCAGTTCTACTACACATTTTCTATGGGATTATGGTCCGGACTTTGTGATGGCCACTCCAATACCTTGACTTTGTTGTCCTTAAGCCATTTTGCCACAACTTTGGAAGTATGCTTGGGGTCATTGTCCATTCAGAAGACCCATTTGCGACCAAGCTGTAACTTCCTGACTGATGTCTTGAGATGTTGCTTCAATATATCTGCATATTTTTCCTGCCTCATGATGCCATCTATTTTGTGAAGTGCACCAGTCCCTCCTGCAGCAAAGCACCCCCACAACACAATGCTGCCACCCCCGTGCTTCACGGGTGGGATGGTGTTCATCGGCTCTCTTCGGCTTGTTCTTCGGTCCTTTTTTCCTCCAAACATAACGATGGTCATTATGGCCAAACAGCTCTATTTTTTTCATCAGACCAGAGGACACTTTTCCAAAAAGTACAATCTTTGTCCCCATGGGGGTTTTGGAGCAGTGGCCTCTTCTTTGCTGAGCGGCCGTTCAGGTTATGTCGATGTAGGACTCGTTTTTACTGTGGATATAGATACTTTGTGCCTGTGTCCTCCAACATCTTCACAAGGTCCTTTGCTGTTGTTCTGGGATTGATTTGCTCTTTTCGCACCAAAGTACATTCATCTCTAGGATGAGCGGTATGACGGCTGCGTGGTCCCATGGTGTTTATACTTGCGTACTATTGTTTGTACAGATGAATGTGGTACCTTCAGGCATTTGGAAATTACTCCCGAGGATGAACCAGACTTGTGGAGGGCTACAATTTTTTTCTGAGGTCTTGGCTGATTTCTTTTGATTTTCCCATGATGTCAAGCAAAGAGGCACTGAATTTGAAGGTAGGCCTTGAAATACATCCACAGGTACACCTCCAATTGACAAGAATTATGTCAATTAGCCTATCAGAAGCTTCTAAATCATTCTCTGGAATTTTCCAAGCGGTTTAAAAAGTCACAGTCAACTTAGTATGTAAACTTCTGACCCACTGGAATTGTGATACAGTGAATTATAAGTTAAATAATCTGTCAACAATTGTTGGAAGAACGACTTGTGTCATGCACAAAGTAGATGTCCTAACAGACTTGCCAAAACTGTAGTTTGTTAACAATACATTTGTGGAGTGGTTGAGAAACTAGTTTGAATGACTATGTGTATGTAAACATCTGACTTCAACTGTATATACTGGACTATATCTGTAATATATCTACTGCTGTACATATCATTCTTTGTATATCTTTTTGGTGTAAATACGCATAGATTGTATTTCAGTTGTTAACTGAATTCGTTCTGTCATTCATAATTTCTTGTTCCTTGTCCTTTGACATTTTTGCTGCACTGTCAGGAACTAGTAACACAAGCATTTTGCACCCACTAGAACATCTGCTGAACTGTGTGCGCGATCTCTAAACTTTGATTTGTGTATCAAGCTGCGATCCTAAGTCTGTCACTCTTCATGTGACCTGCAGTCACCACGGAAAGGTATGTGAGGGGAGGGAAAAGCATTTCCTCAACTGATGATCTGAAACATAACAACTATCCTCAGCAAGGCATCATACATGTGTCTGCCTTGAGGGGAAACTGTTCAAACAGACATTTCACACTGGCAGCACAAATCTCCGATCGGGATTTCTATTGGGAAAACACAGTAAACTACATTGCACACCACTGCCACCAAGTGATCAAAATATGAACACACAGCTTTAAAAAAAAAAAGAAAAGGTTACTTCCGTCATGTTGTTTTTATTAATAATTAAACCATATTTTTTTAAGACAAGACATAAAATGTATACATAGCCCATGTACATCTAATTTGTTTGTGCTATCATGAGCAATAACATCCACTCCATGTACACAGTCAGCATTTTACATATGCTCCGTCCCCAAATTGCACCCTATTCCCCACATGGTGCACTACTTTTTGACCAGGGCCCATAGGGCTCTGGTCAAAAGTAGGGCACTATATAGGGTATAGGGTGCCATTTGGGACAAACTTCTAGTTATTTTTCTGATCTTCAAAAATGAACATGTTCACTTGTTAGGCACGTTTTGTATAATAACCCCCTCGTAAAGATGCTGGGTGCAGACACAGACATAAAGAACACACGGTGGAATGTGCTGTCTCGTGGTTAGAAACCATCCTGCAAACACAACTATGAAGTTGATGTGTTGTGATGGTAGCAAAGTCATGTTCTAATCATTTTACTCCACACAAAAGCGACAAAAAAAAGACTTCATGGGTGCATTTTAGATTCGTGGGCAAAAGCGTTCTAGAACTGTTCCAAAACTATAGCGGTCATAGAGATATCTACTACAACCATTCCCGAGATACTTTTCCATAACATATACATTACAACGCAATAGTGTTCATCATAGAATTCATTATACTAATATACTGTACATAGTTCATTTTACTCTTACAGGCTGGGTACAATATACTACTGGAGGAAATTCAACAACAGTCACTCTGACTGACAGTAGGGGAAATATTACAGTTTCCAAAACATAGCTTGTCCAAAGAATGTGGTCTCTTGGTACAATTTACACCAGGTATGGGGTAAGTTGAACCACAGGACAGGGTGTTCAGGTGCTTTCAAATGTCTTTATTGAATGAAATGCTAACACTACCTTTTTAAAATCATGTCTATGTCTATTTCCCAAACATAAACACAATCAGCATAGTTTTTGTTGTTGTCTGGTAATTGTTTTAAGAATTTTTTTAACACAGGCTTAACACCTAACAAATACATTAACATAGGCAAAGCCCTGTTATCTCATATCCCAGCGAAAATGCGTTGCATTAAACCGGTCAAGAAAACACTTACATTTACTCAATTTAACATTGGATCAACTTACCCCAAGGCAAACATTTAGTCTATATTAGCCCACACAGCTACAAGGTTGTACTTTCATGCTTGGTTTAGGACCTCATATTGAAGCTTATAGAGACCCCAATTGATATATAGAACAATCTTAAAATGATCTACTTTGCTTCATGAAACCTCAAACAATAAATTCCTTTTGACTTCTTGAAAATCTGTTTGTTATTTTAGATCTAGCTTGCTTAACACCTTTTCCATGTGGTATCTTCCTTCACAGACTCCATGAAATGATGGCCTCTTCCTAGATATTTGGTCAAATTATACATTTGTGTATGGTTTGCTAGAAACCCCTTTGGTTCAACTTACCCCCACTGTTAACCACCTTCGGACATCAATTTATGGATTATTGGTCAAGATACTTCATAACAGGATTGGGGTTGGAGGTGACAGATGGTAAAGCTTTACCTTCTCCTGCTCACTTCAACAATGTGTACAGGTCCCATAGCATAGAAAACAAGGACTTGACTGGCAACCCGTAAGGGCAACGCAGAAGCACTGACACATTCTACTGTCTGGGCACAGGCAATAACCAATCAATTGTCTGGAATAAAACGGTATACCTAATATGCTGTCCATCATATCATTTCAGGGACAGTCAAGAAGATATGCTGTATATGTAGCTGTGTCTTCTGTCCCATTGGCCACTTTGTTTGAAATATAAATACTTTGAAAAGTTCACATACAAGTATGACACATTTTTGGAACTTCCTAATATTATACTCTTTTCAAAATCCAGATGCCCCGTGGACAGCTATTTACGATTCATGTGTTCAAACAGGAATCTCCTTCAGTAAATATTCAACTTAACACAGGCATGAGCCTCGATCGATAGATGGAATGAGAATGACAGATCTATAACTCATATTTCTATGTGCATTTGGTCAGGTAGACCAAAAAGTTTACAAATTGCAGCTTTAATTCAATACAGTATGTACATATAAAACATGAACTATGGACATTTACACATTGTGACAACCTCACAGGAAAGAGAAGGATGATTGTGTACCATAATAATGTGCAACTCATGTATTTGATCGAATGAAATAGTTTTCACTTCATTTATATTTTATAAACCCTGGGTTGGTTAAATTTGACTCTTGGGGTGTGAAAACTATTTGAGCTAACGATGCTTTTGCAGATGTTCAAATCAGACTTCAAAATAAAGGAATTTGAGTTAGCTAGTAACACTTGGACATATTTATTGAAGGAAAAAAAACAATGATTGAAATTCATGATTTTGTCATCCAAATAAAAAAGGAAACCTCACCTTATATCCACCCCTATAATATACTTCAGAGTAAGGTTATACTTAAAAGACCATGAAGAATCCTCCCAAAAATTACAAAATGAAAACCAGTAAAAATGTGTCTCACTCAAAGTTGAATATAATATTTTTACTACCAAAGTAGCCTAGACATTTCAGTCAATATGTTGCAGAATGTTAGCAATATTATTTTTACAGCATGGATAACAGGGTTGGGTCAATTCAGGAAATACACTAAAATTCAAACTCGAATTCCAATTCTCTTCAATGCTTTTCAATGAGGAAAATGTGGAATACTTTCTAAATTGACTGGAATTGCCCCCAGCCCTGATGTATAATATCAATAAAATACATCATAAATACATCTTATAAATTATATTCTTCAAGATAAAAAAAACTTTTTTTTTATACAGTAACAATCAAGATTTCACAGACTGAACAGAAACCGCAGGGCACTGCATGAAACCATAACGCTCAGCAACAATTATGGCATCATTAACACCTCAATTCTGCCTCAACATACTGTAGTTCCATGTTCTCACCGTACAGTAACACTTTTAGCGGTTTCTCTAGGAGCGGTGGTTCAAGTACCAAAACTCTGCACAATAAAGTGTGAGATGAGATCTTGGGAGTACAAGAATTACATCAAGATCTCATCTTCCTATGCCAACTACTCTACCATCCTAATCCCCCATGTCTCCCTATCCCGTATAAGACAATGATATGATAAGTGCTCTCTGAAAAAAATGTGAGTTGTTGTAAGGCTTGTGAACAGAAGATCCCATGGAAATATCGGACTAATATCTGAGCCCTTTTAATAATGTCATAATCGTACGGCTGCTCATAGTGACAGAGTTCCTCTATGAACAGTCTTCTAAAGTAAATATGTTAAGTGTTGTTGACTACTGGCACAGTTCTCCTTCTTGTAATCGAAATGATGCGCAGTGGAGTTTGAAAATGCGTTGAAGCAATCAAATGCAGGGCACAGCAAGCTCTTTCTGTTCTACCTCCATTAAACATAGTGCTATAAAAAATAAAAATTTGAAAAAAAAAAAAAAAAAAAAAAACGCTCAATCTCCCCAGCGGGCAAAGCTGGTTGGAGTGGCATCATTACAACCAGATTACAACCAGTAACCAGTTTTGCCCGCCGGATCCACCATCTCCGCTATCTCTCCTTTCAGACTCTTGCAGCAAAAACAAGGTCCAGAGTCCTATAGGTGAAAAACTAAAAACACTGGGGTAACCATCCCCCAAAAGATCACAACATCATAAACAGTTTATCAAATCCTCTTAAATAAATAAATAATTACTAGTTCCTATTGGGTAAGGGCGGAGACAGGGGCGTAGACCAGGGAATTAATGGTTGGTTGTGCAGTGCAGAGTTGCACACAAAATTGAGTTTGGTTAGCTAGGCCCCTGTCCCATCCCTATTGCCCCCTTTCTCTCTCTCTCCTCCTCCTCCATTGGGGATAGATAGGCTACATAATTGGCGTGTTGGGGTAGTTCCAATAGCTGGGTGTAACAATACCAAAGCCGCCTGCTGCCCGCCCTCAGTCACACGACGCTGTCCTGCAGCAGAGGCTCAAAGTCCTCATCGCTGGTCGGCACCTGCGTGTCCTCGTCGCTGCCCGGCAACGGGGTGTTGATGTGGATGCCAGCGAGCGTGGAGGTTTCCTTGGAATCTGCGCAGGTTACAACTGGAGGATCAGTGTGTTCGGGGATAAACAAGGCTACCAGGAACGCCACGACAACCGTGCACGAGCCCAGGAGGAAGGGAGGGCCGGGGATCAGTGATTTCTGTATGGAGAGAGACAGTATATTATAGATATGAAGAGTTTGATTCCAAAACACGATAGAGCCATTTTCAGAAATGTTGGCAAAGTGACATGAATTAAAAACACATCTTGTGAAATACCTAGAGCTATAATTCTTTCATCTTACCATGACATGAGTTAGTGAAAACCCAGACATGATTTTGACCAGGTATACATCGACCAGTTAAATCAAGGTGAAAGCTATGATTCATTATTGATGTCAATTGTTAAATTCACTTTAAATCAACAGAGATGACGGGGAGGAGAAGGGTTAAATAAGTCTTTTTAAGTCTTGAGACAGTTGATGCATGGATTATGTGTGTGCATCATCCAGAGGGTGAATGGGCAAGACAAAAGATTTAAGTGCCTCTGAATGGGTTATGGTGGCAGGTGCCAGGCGCACCAGTTTGTGTCAAGAACTGGACGCCGCTGGGTTTTTCACGCTCAACAGTCTCTCGTGTGTATCAAGAATGGTGAACAACCCAAAGGACATCCAGCCAACTTGACACAACTGCAGGAAGCATTGGAGTCGACATGGGCCAGCATTCCCTGTGAAATGCTTTCGACAACTTGTAGAGTCCATGCCCTGACGAATTGAGGCTGTTCTGAGGGCAAAAGGGGGGGGGTTGCAACTCAATATTAGGAAGGTGTTCTTAATGTTTTGTACACTCAGTGTATACTGCAAGGTCATTTTATTTTAGTGTGACAAAATGCTATATATCCACCCCAAACAACAGAACTCCCGATTGGGTTTTAAACAGTTACATGTAATAAAGTAGGCCTATCTATACATAAATAAATATGAAATGATCCCAAACAGTAAGTCTGATTACATGTAAAATAGCCTTTTGAGTGACTAAAATATAACCCATAATCTTTATTGGGGCTAGAAATGTTCAAACTAGCAGGAAGTTTGAAAATCCAGGAGTCGATGGAGCTGTTGGAGGAGGGAGATGTTGTTCAGGTGTATTCTGCACCACACTCGCCCTGAAGAGCGTGTCATCAGTCCGGTGAAACCTGTGCCGGCTCCACGCACCAGGCCTCCAGTGCGCCTCCTCAGCCCGGTACGTCCTGTGCCGGCTCCCCGCACTCGCCCTGAAGAGCGTGTCATCAGTCCGGTGAAACCTGTGCCGGCTCCATGCACCAGGCCTCCAATGCGCTTCCTCAGCCCGGCACGTCCTGTGCCGGCTCCCCACGCTCGCCCTGAAGAGCGTGTCATCAGTCCGATGAAACCTGTGCCAGCTCCATGCAGCAGGCCTCCAGTGCGCCTTCCCAGCCCGGTAAGTCCTGTGCCGGCTCCCCACATTTGCCCTGAAGAGTGTGTCACCAGCCCTGAGCATCTGCGCTGGTGCACAATCCAGGCGCGGCCTCCAGTCCCGCTCCATGACCGGAGCCTTCCTCTGCACCGGTGCCCAGTCCAGGCACGGAGTCCAGTCCCACTCCATGGCCGGAGCCTTCCATGGAAAGTCCATGACACTCAAAGCTAACATAATGCTAGTTAGCCAATGTGCAAACAGCTGAGAGAGAAAGCTTTCTATCACTGCAGGTTAGCCATATACAGTGCAGTGCCTTCAGAAAGTATTCGCACTAGCGATGTAATTACAATGTCAAAGTCAAAAATATGTTTTCCTCAATGTTTACAAATTAATAAAAAATGAAAAGCTGAAATGTCTTGAGGAAATAACCCCCTGTTATGGCAAGCCTAAATAATATATAATAATAATAATAATAATATAAGTTCAGGAGTAAAAATGTGCTTAACTTGTTGGGGCCGTGGTTCCGAGGTGGGAACATAAATCAGCGGAAATTTCAAGTGCGCCACGTATAGTTTTTGATAAAACTCAAACTTTCATTAAAATGCACATACAATGTACTGAATTAAAGCTACACTCGTTGTGAATCTATCCACCGAGTCAGATTTGTAAAATGCTTTTCGGCGAAAGCATGAGAAGCAATTATCTGATAGCATGTATCCCCCAAAATACTTCAACGTCACCTAACGACAGAATTTGCGATAGCCGGGGGCTACTCAAAACGCAGAAATAAAATATAAAACATTCATTACCTTTGACGAGCTTCTTTCTTGGCACTCCTAGACATAAACATCATTTTGGGTCTTTTTTTCGATTAAATCGGTCCATATATAGCCTAGATATCGATCTATGAACACTGTGTGAACAACGGAAAAAATATAGCGTTTTCTAACATAACGTCATTTTTTTTAATTAAAAAAGTCGACGATAAACTTTCACAAAACACTTCGAAATACTTTTGCAATGCAACTTTAGGTATTAGTACACGTTAATAAGCGATAAAATTGATAACGAGGTGATGTCAATTCTATAGGTGTCCGTCTGGAAATGCTGTCCGGATAAATCTCAACCAAAATATCCGGTCGGAGACCGGAAGAAATGTGCTGCCTTGCATCTGTTTGACCAAGAGACAAATAGTTGGCAAATGACAAGACTCTAGACAACGTGTGGAAGCTGTAGGTATTGCAACCTCGACCTCATTTAATCCGGTTCACCTTCAACAATCCTTGGAAGTGGCGCATGGATATTTTTTTCCATTTTCAGTGATCAGATTTTCCTGCACTTTTCGATGAAACGCACATTCTGTTATAGTCACAGCCGTGATTTAACCAGTTTTGGAAACGTCTGCGTGTTTTCTATCCACACATACTAATCATATGCATATACTATATTCCTGGCATGAATAGCAGGGCGCTGAAATGTCGCGTGATTTTTAACAAAAAGCTGCAAATTTTCGCAGCTTCCCTATTAACAAGTCACATGCTGCTAACATTTACAAGTGAATGTGAACAAGTGACTTTGTGCAATTAACAAAAGTTTTGATGCATGCTTGTCTGCCCTGCGAAGATAGGGGAGGAGCACAATGGCCGAGAACAGAGGAGAAAAGCTCAAGGAAATCAAAAGATAGCAGTGGCAGGTCTACAGACAACTCATCCAAAGGGCTTTGACTTCTCAAACACTGCAGAAAGCTTACACAATGTGATGCCCCGTCACCTTACTAATTTAGTAACTTACTTAGATTGCAAGCTAAACTTAGGTGTCACGTTAACGCAAAATGTGTTATTTTTAAAACAGGAAAGAAATATTGAATGTGTAAGATTTCTCTTGCTGCATTTTGTAAACGCAGATCTAAAATGCTTCTTATTGTAATTTCTGCCCAGCATGTTGTCGTGTCATGTAAATGCATCATAATGCAGAAAACCCACTGTCCCAACTCTCTATACACATGGCTCTGGATATAGCTCGTTTTGGTATGAAACAAGTGTGTCGCATATCGCCTTTAGCAACAAAAAAAATGTTGTGGTATCCAATTGTTAGTCGTTACTGTCTTGTCTCATCGCTACAACTCCTGTACGGGCTTGGGAGAGGCAAAGTTCGAGAGCCTTGCGTCCTCCGAAACGCAACCAAGCCGCACTGCTTCTTAACACAGCGCGCATCCATCCAACCCGGAAGCCAGCCGCACCAATGTGTTGGAGGAAACACCATACGCCAAGCGACCTGGTCAGCGTGCACTGCGCCCGGCCCGCCACAGGAGTCGCTAGTGCGCGATGAGACAAGGACATCCCTACCAGCCAAACCCTCCCTAACCCGGACGACACTAGGCCAATAAAAAAGCACATTTTAAAGAACATTAAAGTAAATGTTATAAAAGTATGAGAACAACCATAATTCATACACATAGAAAGGGATCCCTAAGCATTCGTTTCAGACAGCGACCCACGAGCATTAATTTCAGACAGCGACTCACGAGCATTCGTTTCAGACAGCGACCCACGAGCATTCATTTCAGACAGCAACCCATGAGCATTCATTTCAGACAGTGACCCATGAGCAATTTCATTTCAAAATGTGTGTTTATCGTGTTTTGTGAATCAAACCCTTCAGATATAACTTGTTTTTCTGTAGGAACTTGATTTCA
The DNA here is from genome assembly GCF_023373465.1 of Oncorhynchus keta. Classification (NCBI taxonomy): domain Eukaryota; kingdom Metazoa; phylum Chordata; class Actinopteri; order Salmoniformes; family Salmonidae; genus Oncorhynchus; species Oncorhynchus keta. The sequence goes on from NC_068429.1 coordinate 43,124,311, forward strand.
CATTCATATAAAACACAAATAACATATTCCATCTCTGAATAAAGAAACAGAATGATTCAGGATTACAGCTAAGGAAAGATTGCAAGTGCTTACTTGTTATAAATATGTTTTAAAGCTAAAGAAGATAGATGTATATGGCTAGTTGCCTGGCCCGAGAGGCAGAATGAGGATGTGATATTGGTTTTAGTAATCCATTTACCTCAGCCGGTGGGTTTATAGGTATAGGATCGATGGGGTATTCTCCCTGGATGGGGTCAATGGTGTTCAGCTCTACGTTGAACATGAAGAAGATAAGGCCATACAGCGCTGGGCCCAGACCGTTACACAGGCCCCGGATACCAGTGATCATTCCTTGCACCAGACCTGAGGAGAGAAAGGTTAGTCGTTTATTTGTTATTAACCCTACATGTAGCTACATAGACCATCTGCGGTTCCTGGGCAGAACACACAAAACAGCATAGCATGACATCACAGAAAACACAGCATATACATAACCATCCATGAGGGTCTGGTTCTGATAAATAGTCTATTATTTAAAAAAACAAATTCAAACGATAACAGGATTTGTCTGCTATGAAATCAAACAGTCAACTTTAAAAACATCCATGCATTCATTTGCTGTGATGTGTCTTAATGTAAAATGTTAGTAAAAAAAAAAATGTCTCCAAAAATTAAATAACATTTATTCATTTTCAAAAAAGGGTAACGGCGGAGGAAAGGTAGTACCGTAGAGAACGGGATGAATGGATAGATTACATACGGTAAAGGGCAATAAGGGGAATGTTTTACCCTGCTTATCTGGGTCTGCGCTGTGAGACACCAGGGCGCTCACTGCAGGAAAAGTGATACTAGACATGGCTGCTACTGCACCCGCTGCCCACATCATCCTAAAAACCACAGCGAGAGAGAAAGAGACACAGAGGAGACCGTGGTTAGCTACAGACACATACAGTACGGGACATCACTTAGCTAAATGGACCCACTCTAAGGAGTCGCACCCTCATGACCAGCCCTACTGAGCATGCTCAATGATCTTTGACAAAAATCGATTCCCGATCCTCCTCCTCTTTTCATTTAATTTTAGATAGATTCTAAAGACGAGGGAGAAAGATATACCAGTAGCTACATAAATATACACATTTTGACATGTAACACATTTTAGGACAGCTCTGTAGATCATACTCCACTAACCACAGTGAAGAGAGAGTTAAAGGTGACCCACCATGGCTCTGACCCAAAACCGTACCAGGCCAGCTGTAGAATCTGGAAGCCCAGCCCCAGTAGAACTGTGTTCTTGTTCCCGATCGTTCTCATCAAGACTGTCAGGATAAGTGTCTGCAACGACAAATAATCAATGAATCAAACAAATGTATTTATAATGCCGATTTTGTATCAGAAGTTGTCATTCGTGCTTTACAGATGGCCAATTCATTTCTTCAGAAATATTGTACGCATAGGAATGACACGAGTTGCTACATTACATTAGAATGCTTTGCTTTTAAGTAGGATAGACCGGGCTATGTCGACATGGTTTACATCTAAACGTGGAGCTAGATTAAATACATTCCAAAGGACAGTCACACAGTTGAACTGAGACACATGCTGTTAACCTAAGAAATGGATTGTTCGTTAACACATTGCAGTTCCCCACAGACACAGTTAAATGGACTCGCAGAAGGTCACCATTGAGTCAGATACGTACCTGGGCAATGATGGAGAGGATTCCAACCACCCCGATGAACACCGCGATCGTTGCCGATGAGAAGTTAATGACCTGAGTCGGGGTAGAGAGAAAAAAAGAAAGAAGGAGAGAGAAAAAGAGAGAAAGAGAAAGGACAGAGAGAAAAAAGAAAGAACGAACGAACGAACGACAGCATTAGCCTCTCTTTCTCTCTTTGCTCCAAGGGTCCAATGCAAAGTAACAGAACTATGCTAAATGACTAGCAATTGAATGTGCTCAATGGAGATAGAGCTGTACAAGTGGATCGAAAAAGAACAGCGAAAGAACACTCTCTATAATTATAGTCACCGTACTAAAACGAACTGAACCAGAGGTACTTTGAACACTGAAATAACTTTGCTGTTCTTCATCTCTTGTTGTTGCACTTGTAGATTATGTAGATGATGTTATCATTTGCAATATGGCATGTCTTTCTTAATTTCCCCTAAGGGGATAAATAAAGTTTTACTGAATTTAATCTCATGTTTACTGCCAGATGGTGCAGGTAAATGTAGAGGAGTTGTCCTGCCTAAGATACAGGACAAGCTGGATATTTACCTGTCTAAGGTAGAGAAAAAAGCTGGAGTATTGGCCAGCTTCGGGTAGATAGGACAGGAACACGGTTATACAGATGAGAAGAACCGTGGGATCCTTCCCCACTTTCCTCATCGACTGCAAACAAGAGATAGACCAAAGACTTTTAAACAACAGAGAGACACCAGTCTTTAAAAAAAGGACACACCCTAATGAAACCATTAGCTGATGTAGCCTTCTCAGCATAGCATGGCATGCCATGGCATAGCACTCACCTGGAAGGGGTCGGCCTGCTCCCAGGTGATGGGTGCACCCCAGGTGTTGAGCCTCATCTTCTCCGGGAGGGACTCTGGCACGGCCAGCAGGATGAAACAGATGTCTGCCAGAGCAACCAGTGTAGCCACCAACACCACCAGGTTGTCACCGTAACACGCGGACAGGTACGCCCCGATGGCTGGACTCGTCACCAGACTGGCAGCAAACGTAGCCGATACCTAGGGACACAGGAGGAGAATTTAGTTTCAAACACACAGTTGTTTCAAGGTCAGTTTATATTTCATCATGATAGTCCACTCAGTGACAATTGTCACTGTTTTCCATCAAGTCCTGTCGTATGTTTTGTGTTGTGTAATTTTAGAATTGTATGGGAGCCAATAGCTGTCAACGATCCAATTGTCAGGGATGCAGTCTTTTTTTTTACAAGTGGTTGAGCTACAAAGGAAACGGAATTTATGTTCATTCAATGCCAGGGCTCAAAATACAAAGAGAAAAGGGAGGAAGAATTCAATGGGATATGGTATACTACGAGCATTTGGCTGCACCTGCTACCATCTACCAATCTGTGTGCACAACCAATGAACTTTGATTTGATTTACTGCATGCTGTGACCTCAAGGGATCCATCATGACACAACAGTATGAGATGTGAAAACCACCGTGTGAAGGATAGGCTTGCAGAAACGTGACACTACCAACATCTCTTCTCAGCACAAAAGGGCACTTTGCACGAGCCTTATAGAATTACAGAACGTGATCTTTACTCACATAGATAGAAAAGTTAAATGATCCACTACCCTCTTCCCCAATCGACATGGGAATCAAATGAGACAGATACTGGGCATCATAATTAAAAACTTTTTACCAGTCCGTATGCGGTGCTTCTCTCATGCTCCTCCGTGACATCAGCGACATAAGCGAAGATGACAGAGAAGGTGACAGAGAAAGCCCCTGACATGGAAATCGCTGCAAAGTACCACCTGAGGGAGGGAACATTGTCAGTTAGACTCTTTTCAAACTGCCAGTCAGTCACATTCAAGCAAGTGCATTTCACACCATGCACTTGACAAATAACATCAACAAATACTCATTCAGACTCTAAAGATAGAGATTCCGTGACCGATTCCTTGACAGTCTTAAAGTGTTTACCAATTACAAATGCTGACTAAAATTGGTTTAAAAAAAAACTATATGGTGGTATGTGCTTGAGGGATAATATAGTATTTTAATCTAAAACAGCACTGTTACATTTGGACAAAGACTACACTCTTAGACAAAATTTGTGAGGAATAGGGTTCTACCATCTGAAGATCCCTTTTTGGAAGACAATGGTTCTTTGTAAAGGCAAAGCGTTCTACCTAGAACCTTTAATTTCCTAAGAACTGTTTTTTGGAAGATGGGTTATTTGATGATTCTTTGGAAGGCAAGAATGATTCTTTGGAAGGCAAGAAGGGTTCTTTGGAAGGCAAGAATGATTCTTTGGAAGGCAAGAATGATTCTTTGGAAGGCAAGAATGATTCTTTGGAAGGCAAGAATGATTCTTTGGAAGGCAAGAATGATTCTTTGGAAGGCAAGAATGATTCTTTGGAAGGCAAGAAGGGTTCTTTGGAAGGCAAGAATGATTCTTTGGAAGGCAAGAAGGGTTCTTTGGAAGGCAAGAATGATTCTTTGGAAGGCAAGAAGGGTTCTACATACAGAGCATTCTGAAAGTATTCAGACCCCTTGACTTTTTCCACATGTTGTTGCGTTACAGCCTTATTCTAAAATGTAAATACATTTTGAACAGCCATTTTTGCAAATATATATAAAAAATACAAATAAAACAGAAATACACATTCACATAAGTGTTCAGAGCAATACTCAATACTTTGTTGAAGCACATATAGCACCTATAGCAGCGACTACATCCTCAAGTCTTCTTGGGTGTGACATTACAAGCTTGGCAGTTACTCCCATTCTTCTCTCCAGATCCTCTCAAGCTATGTCAGGCTGGATTGGGAGTGTTGCTGCACAGCTATTTTCAGGTCTCTCCAGAGATGTTTGATCAGGTTCAAGTCCAGGGTCTGGCTGGGCCACTCAAGGACATTCAGAGACTTGTCCCGAAGCCACTCCTGCGTTGTCTTGGCTGTGTGCTTAGAGTCGCTGTCCTGTTGAAAGGTGAACCTTGGCCCCAGTCCGAGGTCCTGAGCGCTCTGGGGCAGGTCTTCATCAAGTATCTCTCTGTACTTTGCTCCATTCATCTTTCCCTTGAGCCTGACGAGTCTCCCAGTCCCTGCTGCTGAAAAACATCCGTCCTCAACTGGCAGCTTCATTAAATAGTACCCGCAAAACACCAGTCTCAACGTCAACAGTGAAGAGGCGACTCCGGGATGCTGGCCTTCTAGGCAGAGTTGCAAAGAAAAAGCCATATTTCAGACTAGCCAAAATATAAAAGATTGGGAAAAAATGTTACGGACAGACTAATCTAAGTTTGAGGTGTTCAGATCACAAAGAAAAACATTCGTGAGACGAAGAAAAAATGAAGATGCTGGAGTGCTTGACGCCATCTGTCAAGCATGGTGGGAGCAATGTGATGTCTGGGGGTGCTTTGGTGGTGGTAAAGTGGGAGATTTGTACATGGTAAAAGGGATCTTGAAGAAGGAAGATCACCCCATTATGCAACGCCATGCCATACCCTGTTGACGTAGCTTAATTGGAGCCAATGTCCTCCCACAACAGGACAATGACCCAAAGCACAGCTCCAAACTATGCAAGAACTAAAATTACTGGCAATGCACAAACAATACTTTACAAAATGTAAACAATATAATTATTGAGATAAACCAACATGAGAGAAATATTGAACTCTATTACTGTTTCAATGGAACCAACCAAAATCATACAATTATTTAATACAAAATAAATGACATTTTTTTCATAATTATTGGCACTCCTCATTTAATACTTAGTGCCACCACCTCTGGCAAGGATAACAGCATGGAGTCTTTCCTGTAATGTTTGACAAGGTTAAGGAACACATTTGGAGGGATTTTGGACCATTCCTCTATGCAGATCCTTTCAAGATCCTTCAAATTCTTGGGTTTGCGCTTATCAACTGCCCTCTTCCACTCAGCCCACAGGTTTTTTATTGGATTGAGGTCCGGCTACTGAGATGGCCATGGCAGAACATTGATTTTGTTTTCACAGAACCATTTCTGTGTGGATCTTGAAGTATGTTTCGGGTCATTGTCTTGTTGAAAAGTCCACCTGCGGCCAAGTCCCAGCCTTCTGGCAGAAGCAACCAGATTGTCAGCCAAAATTGCCTGATACATTGTGGAATTATTTATGCCGTCAATCTTAACCAGTGCCACTGGACCTCTGGAATTAAAACAGCCCCAAAACATCACTGACCCCCCCTCCATGTTTCACCGTGGGTATGAGGTGCCTCTCCTTGTATGCATCTCTGTTTTGATGCCAAACATGCCAAAGCTGTATCTTACCAAAACGTTGAATTTAGGTCTCATCTTACCAGAACACCTTCTTCCAGTCAAAATTTAAATGACTTTTGGCAAACTCCAAGGGCTTGGGGTTAGAAAGGACTTTCTTCTGGCAACCCTTCCAAAGTGCCTGTGGTTGTGGAGGTGGCGTCTGATGGTTCTTTTTGAAACCTAGTGACCCCAAGGCCTGCATTTCTTTCACAGTGATTCTTGGGGATTTTGCTGCTTCTCTCACCATCCTCCTCCCTATCCTGGGGGGCAAAATGCATATGCGTCCTCTACCCGTGAGGTTTTCAACTGTTTCATATCTTTTGCATTTTTTAATAATTGCCCTGACAGTGCTCAGTGGTATATTCAATCGTTTGTGGATCTTCTTGTAGCCATTGCTTCAACACCTGCATTGCTTGTGGTTTTAGGCTGGGTTTCTGTACAGCACTTTGAGATATCAGCTGATGTACGAAGGGCTATATAAATACATTTGATTTGATTACCAGATTTATGAAGGTCTACGACCATCTGTCTCTTTTGAACAGCCAGTTCTTTTCTTGTCTTTAATGGTGTTGGATGACAGCGGGATATTGCGTGTGTTACCTAATTTTTATACCCTAGTGAAACAGGAAGTGATGTAATGGCTCAATATAGTTCCTTAAGACTTAGATAAACTTAAATAAGTGGAATTTAATTTGTGGTTGAATTTTGGTAGATGTTATTTACAATAATCTTTAAGGGTGCCATTAATTGTGAAACCTTGATTTGGAGGACATTGATTTTTAATTAAATCAATACATTATTTTGGTTGGTTCCATTGAAACATTAATAAAGTACATTATTTCTCACATGTTGGTATTTTGAGTTTCTCTCTATAATGATGTTGTTTATATTTGTTTAAACATTGTTTGTGCATCACCAGTCAAGGGTGCCAGTAATGTTGGGGTCCACTGTATTTAGGGGATAAGCAGTCAGCTGGTATTCTGTCTATAATGGAGTGGCCAGCACAGTCACCGGATCTCAACCCTATTGAGCTGTTGTGGGAGCAGCTTGACCGTATGGAATGTAAGAACTACCCATCAAGCCATTCCAACTTCTGGGAGGTGCTTCAGTAAGCATGGAGTGAAATCTCTTCAGATAACCACAACAAATTGACAACTAGAATGCCAAAGGTCTGCAAGCTGTAATTGCTGCAAATGGAGGATTCTTTGACGAAAGCAAAGTTTGAAGGACACAATTATTATTTCAATGAAAAAACATTATTTATAACCTTGTCAACATCTTGACTATATTTCCTATTCATTTTGGAAGTTCTTGTATGTTTTCATGGAAAACAAGGACATTTCTAAGTGACCCCAACCTTTATATATATACACACACACACATATATATATATATACACACACACATATATATATATATACACACACACACACAAACATAAAGATATAAAACTGTATTTTTTTGTGAAGAATCAACAACAAGTGGGACACAATCATGAAGTGGAACGACATTTATTGGATATTTCAAACTTTTTTAACAAATCAAAAACTGAAAAATTGGGCATATATATATATATATATATATATGTATCACACACACACACATATATACACATACATACACGCATATATATACACACACATATGTGTATATATATATATATATATATGTGTGTGTGTGTATATATGCGTGTATGTATATGTGTACATATATATGTGTGTGTGTGTGTGTGTGTGTGTGTGTGTGTGTGTGTGTGTGTGTGTGTGTGTGTGTGTATATATATGCCCAATTTGTCAGTTTTTGATATATATATATGTATATATAAACATTGGGGAGGGGGGCTTGCCTGTTTTGCATGTTATTTTAATACATGTTACATATCGCTCAGTGTTTTCTGTGGTGGTAAGGCACACCAGCAGAAAATAGGAGCATTGCACCGTGAATGACTCAGCATTTCACCGTGATTGGCTCAGTGTTCTGTCACTCATGGGGACACACGTCACCTGCCTTTAGTAAGCCTAGACATCAAGAATGTGAGCCCTTTGGGTCCTGCCATAGACTTAGATTAGAAGTGCCCTTCCAAAAATGCTCAAGGTCATTTGCCAGACTACGATGACAAAGTTTGATGACAAAATTTTCCCACAAAGGACCTCTGCGCCACTGTAAAATGTAAGGGATAAATGTATACTGTCGCTAAGAAAGTAATACTAAGTGTATGTTGTGTAGTAAGCTGTTAGTAGACCATATGTGTCTCACCCTAATAATTTGGTCTATTTTCACCAAAGCGGTATTGTAAACACATCACTGGTGGTCCGGTGAGTGCTTGTTTGGATACTTTCTGTACATCTTTGACAGTGCTACTGATAGTAGTGGTGATGCATAGCTTGCACGTGCAAATTCAGCACACACAAGATTATATAATAGAATTGTGTTTTTTGACGTGTCAAATTAAAAGCTTATTTAACGCGTCAAATAGTGTTATATGGCGTGTATATTTTTTGACACGCAAAGACCTAAATGGCGTTCAATGTGCCTCAATCTAATAATTTGGTCTATTTTCACCTCTTGATTTCGCCTACTGTTCTAACTTGGTGGTGCATCTAAAGCCTACAACCTGTTTCAGAGAAATGTCATCATTGAATATTGTAAGAGCTTTCATTGTCTGTTTATATGCCCCCTTTATTTATCCTACGGTTTTGACTTGTACAGGGAGTACACTGTAAGAATGGCCCAAGTTCTGAATTCAGTCGCTGCAAAAGTGCTGATCAAATAGTTATATTGACTATGTCCGGCGTCGCTTGCTCTTTAATGTCTTAATCGAAATTACGGATTGCCTCTTATCTGCTTGTCGTTCACTTATGCCATAATTTGTACATCTCAATTGTCAGTAGACACCACATTTGTTTAAGTAAGTCAGCCATATCAGCTATGTTTTTTTAAAAGGCAGTAAATGAGGCTGAATTAACTGTTTCGCTACCAGACAAGGCTCTGCTGAAAGCCAGGTGTAGCAGTGGTAAGGTGTGGGGACTCTGCTGTTGGGACTCTGCTGTTGGGACTCTGCTGTTGGGACTCTGCTGTTGGGACTCTGCTGTTGGGACTCTGCTGTTGGGACTCTGCTGTTGGGACTCTGCTGTTGGGACTCTGCTGTTGAGACTCTGCTGTTGGGACTCTGCTGTTGAGACTCTGCTGTTGAGACTCTGCTGTTGAGACTCTGCTGTTGAGACTCTGCTGTTGAGACTCTGCTGTTGAGACTCTGCTGTTGAGACTCTGCTGTTGGGACAGCTTTATGTAGGCCCTAACAGTTTGTGGGCACCGTTTGTCACCGTTATAGTGCAAGTCATGTCTTGTTTAGTGTTGTGTCGTGTAGTGGCTTTGCTGGCATGAATCCCACATTTTTTTGTTTGCCCCAAACTAGATTTACATGCTAAAATCGCCACTGAGCTGAGCTCAATTTTGAGTCTCATAGCAAAGTGTCTGAATAATTACGTAAATAAGGTATTTCTGTTTTTAATACATTACTTTCCAACTGCACGGTATGGACATAGGATTAGGATGCTGTACATAGCATTTTAAGATGTTACAACAAAAGCGATAAACAATACTTGTCCAGACTTTGCTGCTATGCTTGCAGATGTGCATGATATGCTGCGCCCCTAATCAAAAAAAGTATTTAATAACTTACAACATCTTATAGCTACATTTTGGTTATTTTAACATTTAAACTAAAAACATGTTTTACATTTTTTTTTGCACTGCAATGGATCACTTGAGTGGTGCAAGGCAGCATTGCTGTGTGGTGCACTCAAAATGTCCTGCAGTTGAGTAGCCAACTTAGGCTACTGCTCAAATGTTACTGTAATAGGCTTACATTTTTCTCTTTTGCATTTTGTTTTGCTGCAGTTTAAAAAAAAATATATATACATTTTTAAGCTTTAAAAACTGAAGCCAGACTGCAACATTTTTAGTAGCCTAGCTAGGACTGTGGCGTGAGTCTGTGCACTTTCCCTCCCCTGCGCGCTGTAAATGGGACACATGACAGCAGCACAGTTGAAGTTTGAATTAATGATAAGAGCACATCAGGCTGCAATTTCATAAAGTAGAACTGTTGACTCATTTATACTCGCTTGCTTGTGTGTCCTACTTGGCCCGCAGGCCTTGTGTTTGACACATGTGCGCTAGCCTATTAGCAATGTTATGACTGACTTGTGATCACTGCCCTTGCTAGTTTGATTGTATTGTGTCTAGTTAAGAGTAATCCCTTTTTTTTTTTATATTGACTCGCTGAAACGGTGCATCCCGAATGGGTGGTGGAGGCAAACAATGTACCAGGCCAGCTGATATTTACAACCTGATAGCAATATTTTTTGGACTACCAAGAAATGTATTGGTGTATTATATTAAGCATGCATTGGTATTAGGATTGTCTGTTTCATACTGTATACGCAAAGTAGTTAAAACACTGTCAGTTCCACTTTAAATAATGCCTAAGCATTCATATTTCAATCAGTGTTTCAACCGTAACATCAGGAGTTTGAGTAATCTGATTAATTTAAAAAGATAGGTGTGAGAATGTTTTATTAAGCAGAGTTGAGTGAGATTGTGTTATTTTTACTAGAGTAAAAGACTAAACCATGCCAATTATTATCATATTTCCCAGCATGCTCTATTGAAGGTAGAATTTCAGAATTGTTTCAATATCTGTATTTTTACATGTACAGTGAATGGTTGATAAATAGCATGCATTTTTATAAACTATTCCAATCTGTTAGTAGTTGGATTTATTGTACCCGTTACTGAGATGATTATTCCAGTTAAGAAGATTCACCAGTTAAGAAGGAGTCATTTTGAAGGCAGATTGCTAGTAATGTTACGTTTGATATAACGGAGCTCTGAGACATATGTCGAAATTGTTAACCAGTTTACTTCAAAGCAGTGTGCCGGTATCAATTTTTCAGACTCACGTGATCAATGACAACCGAAGCTTTGTTTAGTCAAACAACCACCTGAATGGTTTGTTATTGGTTTCGGTAGAAAACATAAAGACTACCCTGCGTACGGGCTGCTCTGTTTGGGATGTCATATATAATCAATTGGCTGCTCTAAATTCTTTTCACCAGCAGGTGCCACTAGTGTACACTTTGTTGATCAAAGCCTTGAGTATAAACCTATTTTCGACACAATGGGCTGGATAGCCTCAATGCTTCAAGAAGCTTAGTTTCCCCCATCACTAACGATTGAGGGTGATCAAAAGTTTCAATTGTGAGATATCCTCACTACGGCTGGATTCCAACAGGAATTACACTTCACATTCCAAAGTGAGCATAAATGTGCCTTGCAGGCCTGATGTGGCCTGTAAACAAGGAACTTCCTACCACCAGTGTTAGGGTATAACTAGGCCCTCAAAGATAAGGCTTTAGATATATGTAATTTACTGTCATAAAGGCTTTTAACTTTAAAGGCTAATACGGCTGGTGCAAACACTCATTGAGGGTTCTAGAAAGAACCCTTCAAAGATTAAAGGGTTCTTAGTAGAACTGTTAATATCAAACCAAATCCAATTTTATTGGTCACATGCGCCGAATACAGGTGAATAACGTGAAATGCTTACTTACATGCCCTTAACCAAACAATGCAGTTCAAGAGTCAAGAAAGTATTAACTAAATAAAATAAAGTAAAAAATGTAATAAAAAGTAACACAAAATAATAACTTGGCTATATAGAGGAGGTATCGGTACCGAGTCAATGTGCGGGGGCACAGGTTAGTTGAGGTAATTTGTACATGTAGGTAGGGGTAAAGGGACTATTCATAGATAATAAACAGCTATGTAAATAGTCCGGGTGGCCATTTGATTAATTGTTCAGCAGCCTTATGGCTTGGGGATGGAAGCTGTAATAGAGGGTTCTAGGAAGAACACTTCAAAGAGGGTACATAGAGGGTACTAGGTAGCACCAAAAAGGGTTTCCCTATGAGGACAACCCGAAGAACCCTATGTGGTTTTACTTTGACTCTTTGTCTAACTGTATATTTCATGTTTAAATGTGCTTATTGTTTCATTCTAATCAAATAAACAATGAATACTAAACCAAATCACAACAGTGATTTTTTTTCTTGGCCAGCAGAAACGGGCGGTCTTACCAGGGACTGAGTCTCATAAGCGGGATGGGGGCGCAGGTGAAGAACACAGTGACCAATAGGAAGGACCGTCTGCCCCACACGTCTGACAAGGCACCAATCAGAGGGGCGCTCATGAAGGACAGAAGACCCTGTTGAGGAGGAGGATGAAGAGGGTAGGAGCCTCTGTTAAAATTGCCATGGTTACCGGGAACCCATAATGAGAAGGCTCATTCATCTTTAAAGGAAATGAGAGCGAGCTTGATTACAATCATATTGCAGCACAAAAATGGCTCGTTTTATGACCTATAATAAACCTACAATAAACATGCACTTGATATGAAATAATAAGATACTGAAAAAAGATCAGCTGGAGTACACAGAATAAAGAATGTGCTGCTTTTGTTCAACTCTAATAAATGGCATTGTTGGTTCATTTTTTGGGGAGATATACTGTTCATAGTCTTTGCTAAATAGTTATTTCTAAGCCTGATGTCTTACCTTCACCCCTTGAATGAGACCATTCATCAGAAACGTGTGCTGTGGAAAAGTTTCATGTAAAACCTGCAAAGAACAGAAAAACCACAAACATCTTAAACAGGGCTGTTCGATGGAAAGGCTGCCAAGAAACCATAACAGTCACACACACACACACACACACACACACACACACACAAGCATTTTAACAAGACAAGAAACCTACCCTAAAAAACAACACAGATGCGTTTTACTAAACCATTCAAAAGGGAAGGTTGACAGAGAGGGAACATAGACAGAGAGAGAAAGTGAGAATAGAAAGTAGAAGAGGAAAATAAGAGCAAGAGAAGGATGACTGTACAGTGTCAGAAAGAACAAGATAGAGAGCGATAGAGACCTATAGACAATTAGTATTTCTGTAATTCCTCATTACCTCCTTTCTCGCCTCCTTCTCAACCATATTGGAGGGACCAATTTTGCACGCCCAATTTTTCAGTTTTTGATTTGTTCAAAAAGTTTGAAATATCCAATAAATGTCGTTCCACTTCATGATTGTGTCCCACTTGTTGTTAATTCTTCACAAAAAAATACAGTTTTATATCTTTATGTTTGAAGCCTGAAATGTGGCACAAAAGGTTGCAAAGTTCAAGGGGGCCGAATACTTTCGCAAGGCACTGTAGAATGAGGATTGGAACGGAATAGGAGTAAAAAGCTCCACCATGTCTCTTTGCAAGTTAAGGGAAAGTCTATGGGCCAAATGTCCCCTCCACTTCCAAAATTTGAAAGGATGCTAACACCTGCGAAGTCATGATTTGTCCAAAGCACCAGAACAAATGCTGCTAATTATCTCACGCATCCCCTTGTATCATGACAGACCTCTGGTACCATTTACAGTTGAAGTCAGAAGTTTACATACACTTAGGTTGTAGTCTTTAAAACTCATTTTTCAACCACTCCACAAATGTATTGTTAACAAACTATAGTTTTGGCAAGTCGGGTTAGGACATCTACTTTGTGCATGACACAAGTAATTCTTTCAACAATTGTTTACAGACAGATTATTTCACTTATAATTCACTGTTCACAATTCCAGTGGGTCAGAAGTTTACATACACTAAGTTGACTGTGCCTTTAAACCGCTTGGAAATTTCCAGAAAAAGATGTCATGGCTTTAGAAGCTTCTGATAGGCTAATTGACATAATTTTAGTTAATTGGAGGTGTACCTGTGGATGTATTTCAAGGCCTACCTTCAAACTCAGTGCCTCTTTGCTTGACATAATGGGAAACTCAAAAGAAATCAGCCAAGACCTTAGAAAAGAAATTGTAGACCTCCACAAGTCTGGTCCATCCTTGGGAGCAATTTCCAAACGCCTGAAGGTATCACGTTCATCTGTACAAACAATAGTACGCAAGTATAAACACCATGGGACCATGCAGCCGTCATACCGCTCAGAAAGGAGACGCATTCTGTCTCTTAGAGATGAACGTAAATCAATCCCAGAACAACAGCAAAGGACCTTGTGAAGATGCTGGAGGAAACAGGTACAAAGGTATCTACATTCACAGTAAAATTAGTCCTATATCGGCATAACCCGAAAGGCCGCTCAGCAAGGAAGAAGCCACTGCTCCAAAGCCGCCATCAAAAAGACAGACTACAGTTTGAAACTGCACATGGGGACAAAGATAGATTTGATTTTTGATTTGATTTGATTTACTTTTGGAGAAATGTCCTCTGGTCTGATGAAACAAAAATAGAACTGTTTAGCCATAATGACCATTGTTATGTTTGGAGGAAAAAGGGGGTGGCTTGCAAGATGAAGATCCCCATCCCAACCGTGAAGCACGGGGGTGGCAGCATCATGTTGTGGCGGTGCTTTGCTGCAGGAGGGACACGTGTACTTCACAAAATAGATGGCATCATGAGACAGGAAAATTATGTGGATATATTGAAGCAACATCTCAAGACATCAGTCAGGAAGTTAAAGCTTGGTCGCAAATGGGTCTTCCAAATGGACAATGACCCCAAGCATACTTCCAAAGTTGTGGCAAAATGGCTTAAGGACAACAAAGTCAAGGTATTGGAGTGGCCATCGCAAAGCCCTGACCTCAATCCTATGGCGCGAGCAAGGAGGCTTACAAACCTGACTCAGTTTCACCAGCTGTCAGGAGGAATGAGCCATAAGTCACCCAACTCATTGTGGGAAGCTTGTAGAAGGCCACCCGAAACATTTGAACCAAGTTAAACTATTTAAAGGCAATGCTACCAAATACTAATTGATTGTATGTAAACTTCTGACCCACTGGGAATGTGATGAAAGAAATAAAAGCTGAAATAAATCATGCTCTCTCCTTTTATTTTGACATTCCACATTCTTAAAATAAAGTGGTGATCCTAAATGACCTAAAACAGGGAATATTTACAAGGATTAAATGTCAGGAATTGTGAAAAACTAAGTTTAAATGTATTTGGCTAAGGTGTATGTAAACTTCCGACTTCAACTGTATGTTTACGTCGTCTGTCCACAAGATATTATGAAAAGATGGATGCGAGGAATCAAGGCCATTTTGTTTTAGAAAGAGCCCTACACTCTTAAAAATAAACGTGCAATAGGAGAACCATTTGAGGGTGTCTGAATGAACCATACATGGGATGGTTCTTTGAATAAACATACAAAAATGCAAAACCAGACATGTTTCGGCCTTCCAGGACCAGAATTCAATAGACCTGCTGTAGGGTTTCAAGGCCTATTTGCATATTTCCCACGGTGCCTTTCAGGGGAATTTTTGAGTTAGCACCCATGAATGTGTTTGCACTCATCCAATCTCATTTCTCAGCCTTTTTACCAATTGAGAGCCTAAGAGAATATGTTGTCATAAAATGTTATTAAAAAAATGAAACATATTTCATAAGGATTTATTTTTCAGGGCATAGTTTTACCCTAATATAGTGGCCTGAAACTCTTGGTTTACAGGCCACATTAGGCCTGCAAGTTACATTATGCTGGCTTGGAAAGAGATGTGTGTTTCTGGCTTGCAAAGTGATGTGTAATTCCCATTGGAATCCAGCCACAGTGGGGCTAACCAACATGTGGGATCTTTTTATCCATCTGCAATCTGCACCAGAACTATTTCCAGGGTTGGGAAGACTAAAATATGAGACTACCTTAAACATCTAAACTGGAACAACCATTTCAGTAACATATGCAATAAGTTCAAGTAACCGATTGGAATAGTTTAGAACAATTTATGTTATTTATATTTGAGTAGCTTGATATGAATGAATCAATCAATGTACAAATATATATTTTTAAATCAACCGTATAGATCATGCTGGGAAATATGATAATGATAAACATGGTTTTGGTTCAACTCTGGTTATTAACACCAGTACTGAGGATATTTTAACCCACTAAGTGTTAATTTAAATCTTTACAGCCTTAATTGAATTCTTGAATCAACACAAAATATTTCAACAACCTTTCCGAATTCTGAAGAACCGTAGATGCCACATCAAGCACCCCACACTTAACTCAAAGGATATTTATCGCACAATTGTTCATAAAGGAACCTTAAGAGCTGAGGAAGAAACATTTAAGAACCTTCATTTTTTTTCAGTGCAGATCACATGTCAAACTCATTCCAAGGAGGACTGAGTGTCAGCGGGTTTTCACTCCTCCCTTGTACTTGATTCATTCATTAAATTCACTAATTAGTAATGAACTCCCCTCACCTGGTTGTCTAGGTCTTAAGTGAAAGGACAAACAAAAAGCTGCAGAAAGTAGGCCCTCCATGGAATGAGTTTGACACCCCTGGTGTAAATAGACCTGGAGAGACCTAGCTAGCCCAATTCTGATATTTTGCCAAATTACGGTCAAAAGAGCTTATCTGATTCATCAAAATACCAATTACTGGAAAAAGATCTGAATTAGGCTGATGTGTAACTGGAAAATGATCATAATTAGGCAGAAGCAGTCTGACGTTTTATTACACAAATTTGTATTTTGACCAATCGCATCAGATCTTTTCACATCAGCTCTTTTTCAAAGCTGATCTGGTTGGTCAAAATACCAATTTGAAAGATAGGCAGGCAAGCCAGATAGAGATGGAACTCACTGTCAGCATTGGAGTGGTAAGGAGACCCCAGGCAAAGAACTCCAGGAAGATGACCACCACAGCATGGGAAACACTGGGTCTGCCAATACCCTGGCCCGGCTGCAACACACAGTAAAGAAAGTCAGCCATTTTAGAACATATTGTATTCCATGTTAAAAAACATACACTATGGAAATGAGCAGCTCTTACAGTGTTAGAAAAATGTAAACAGCTTTTCAAAAAGGTAACTTGAGATGATCAACATCCACCATGTCACCATAATCACAACGCATATAAAAAAAATAACATTATCAGGACCCTGTAAATCGGTTTGCTGTAATTGAGTGCCTAGACTTATTTTGACAAATGCAGTCTATTATTTTGGGAAGCAGACATACAATATGCACTATTAGGAAAACAATTTACTAAGGCAACCATTTATTGATCTCCACTCTATACTGTAGATCGTTCTTCTGAATGGGATGGTCAAGAGGAGTCCAAACAAAAATGATCAATAACAAAAGCCCACTGCTTCTCTGTCAATATGAATCAGTCAATTTGCTATTTGAAGACATCCACGTGGCCATTGTCTCCCAGGACACCCCTGAGCAAGGACAGACAGCAGTGGTATTTGAGGAAGGCAGTGGCATAGAAAAGATAGATAGATTAGCACAGGCCCCTAGCTACTTCACAGCACAGCGTGAGGCAGCCTGCAGCTTGGGAAGCTTGGGACACGGCCGTTACATAACAGTGGAGACGAGATGGGCCCCCCAATTCCCTAGTCCTCACAACTTGAGTGCACCAAGTTTGCTGTGTGTATGTAATATGTATGCGTGAGTGAGGACTGGAGGAGATTGAGACGTGGTTGTGTTCTCAGCTCGCTGTCACGCAAAGAGCAAATCACGTATCACCTAGTCTAAACTGTGAAATTAGACATACAGTGCAAGTTCTCCCACTTAAACATTTTCATCAAAGGTACACTTCAACTATGACAGACAAAATGAGAAAAAAAATCCAGAAAATCACATTGTAGGATTTTTATTAATTTATTTGCAAATTATGGTGGAAAATAAGTATTTGGTCACCTACAAACAAGCAAGATTTCTGGCTCTCACAGACCTGTAACTTCTTCTTTAAGAGGCTCCTCTGTCCTCCACTCGTTACCTGTATTAATGGCACCTATTTGAACTTGTTATCAGTATAAAATCCACCTGTCCACAACCTCAAACAGTCACACTCCAAACTCCACACGTGGTCCTTCTGTAGCTCAGTTGGTAGAGCATGGCGCTTGTAACGCCAGGGTAGTGGGTTCAATTCCCGGGACCACCCATACGTAGAATGTATGCACACATGACTGTAAGTCGCTTTGGATAAAAGCGTCTGCTAAATGGCATATATTATTATTATATTATGGCCAAGACCAAAGAGCTGTCAAAGGACACCAGAAACAAAATTGTAGACCTGCACCAGGCTGGGAAGACTGAATCTGCAATAGGTAAGCAGCTTGGTTTGAAGAAATCAACTGTGGGAGCAATTATTAGGAAATGGAAGACATACAAGATCACTGATAATCTCCCTCGATCTGGAGCTCCACGCAAGATCTCACCCCGTGGGGTCAAAATGATCACAAGAACGGTGAGCAAAAATCCCAGAACCACACGGGGGGACCTAGTGAATGACCTGCAGAGAGCTGGGACCAAAGTAACAAAGCCTACCATCAGTAACACACTACGCCGCCAGGGACTCAAATCCTGCAGTGCCAGACGTGTCCCCCTGCTTAAGCCAGTACATGTCCAGGCCCATTGGAAGTTTGCTGGAGAGAATTTGGATGATCCAGAAGAAGATTGGGAGAATGTCATATGGTCAGATGAAACCAAAATATAACTTTTTGGTAAAAACTCAACTCGTCGTGTTTGGAGGACAAAGAATGCTCAGTTGCATCCAAAGAACACCATACCTACTGTGAAGCATGGGGGTGGAAACATCATGCTTTGGGGCTGTTTTTCTTCAAAGGGACCAGGACGACTGATCCGTGTAAAGGAAAGAATGAATGGGGCCATGTATCGTGAGATTTTGAGTGAAAACCTCCTTCCATCAGCAAGGGCTTTGAAGATGAAACGTGGCTGGGTCTTTCAGCATGACAATGATCCCAAACACACCGTCCGGGCAACAAAGGAGTGGCTTCGTAAGAAGCATTTCAAGGTCCTGGAGTGGCCTAGCCAGTCTCCAGATCTCAACCCCATAGAAAATCTTTGGAGGGAGTTGAAAGTCTGTGTTGCCCAGCAACAGCCCCAAAACATCACTGCTCTAGAGGAGATCTGCATGGAGAAATGGGCCAAAATACCAGCAACAGTGTGTGAAAACCTTGTGAAGACTTACAAAAAATGTTTGACCTCTGTCATTGCCATTGGGTATATAACAAAGTATTGAGAAACTTTTGTTATTGATCAAACACCATGGGACCATGCAGCTGTCATACCGCTCAGAAAGGAGACGCATTCTGTCTCCTAGAGATGAACGTAAATCAATCCCAGAACAACAGCAAAGGACCTTGTGAAGATGCTGGAGGAAACAGGTACAAAGGTATCTATATTGAAGTGTACCTATGATGAAAATTACAGGCCTCTCTCATCTTTTTAAGTGGGAGAACTTGCACAATTGGTGTCTGACTAAATACTTTTTTGCCCTACTGTACATTGTAGCCAGGCCTAATGGAGATTGAATCACTGTTTTCTTACCATGCTGTGAAAAATAGACTTAGGCCTAAACGTTCATTTGTGTTGTTTGCTACAAATTAAACCACTGATCTAAAATGAATGTCCCAATCCACTTTGCTGTGATAGCTCAGATTACATAATAGAATAGAATCTTGTTTATTTTTAAATTAGGCCATCTGTAATGTAGTTTTTGGTCCAGGTCCCCTTTCCAAGGAAACACCATGGTAACACCTTCTATGGTCCTCACGGCTGGCTATTGGCTAGTGTTTAGCCTATGAGGAGGTTTAAATCCGAGGGCACTGTGGGACACACAACTTGCCTGGAGCACCTCCAACATCATCAACACCAACAGTTCATGAAAGGATAGAGGTTACTGCAATAAAAAAAAGTGTCTTATTTTTATTGCAGGGGATCTGGACTCTATTATCTATACATAAAATAAACAAATAGGCTTTAAGCATTTTTATGGCATTATCATGATAATGCACCAGTCAATGAATATGATTATGGAATTATCATGCAAACAGATTGCGTTGAGAGGGTGTTATGTAACACAGTAGGCTAATGGCAGCCGCATTACAATGTTATACAGTCTTCATTCAATAGGCTATCTGCAGCTAGGCCGACTGAAAGACGCAACCCCGATATATTACCGGACGCGTCCTTCCAATAGAGGTTGCAATGTACCCATCTCCTATCACTATCTATTAACAAATTGATACAAATTTCAAAGCTGTTTGGCAATAGCATTACGGAAAACTGTGGTGCACTGTACGCTGACTGAGCCGTAAAATGTTTCACAAGGTACAGTATCTCGAGCGCATAATGTCCGTTTATGGCATAACCTGCCGCTACCGCAGGCTCACTCACAGCTGATGTTGCATCCTTTGCCGTTTATGTGAAAATCAGTTACATTGTTGCATACACATTCCCGGTTACAACTGGTAGGATACCGAAATAAAGACAATTAATTCACATACCGTGGGCCCATCTTTCATGATAATTTTCTTGACCAACACTATACGGCTGGTACCCTGATGATCTTTCTCTCCCGGAGCCATCTCCTCATTACATTTTACCGGAGTTACATAGAATCCATGCTGCGTAGGGATCTTCGGTGCACCCGTTTCGTCCAGGATGCCTTCTGATTTAGCCTTGAAAGGCTAGCGGTTATTAAATGACGTGTTTATAACCCAGTAGCCCAAACCGAATTGACAACACCGGCAAATGTACAAAATGGATATTGCACACGTCCTCTCGAATGTCTCTCTGTGCCGAGGACAGCGCACTATGCGATTGAATTTTAGAGCGGTGCTGAAGGACTGACTGTGGATCAGTGCGCGGTTTAATGGCGTCATTTTATGCATCGGCTTGATGTTGGCTGAAAGTTGGAAAAGCTGGTCTGAAATCAGATTTATGGCTAAGCAGCGCTTCTTTCTGCAGCCACAGTAGACTACGGGAAACCACGTGGCACTTGTCTATTAAGGTTTATTCTCCCTCTGGTACAAATAAAATATTAATTTGTGGTTAAATGTATTGAACTGAAAGTACATGACCTAATTTTGGCCTATTCCGAGAAAACATGAGCTGTGATCAGTTATTCAAAATAATATAATTGGGAGGCTATATGACGACTCTATGAAATATGCTGCATATATATATTTAAAATCGGCCGAATAATCGGTATTGGCATTTTTTGGTCCTCCAATAAATCGGTATTGGCGTTGAAAAACCATAATTGGTCGACCTCTACTACATACCTTACACAGCCATATACTGTACATGTACGGCTGATATCTATTCTCCCTCCACAGTGGGGTTAAAGGCAAGCACTACCTATTTGGAGGAGATGTCCAATCTGCAAGCTGGAGAATGTCTTTCTGCACTCTTAAAATAAAGGTGCAAATTGGAACCCAACTCCAGTCCTTG
Source organism: Oncorhynchus keta (assembly GCF_023373465.1). Classification (NCBI taxonomy): domain Eukaryota; kingdom Metazoa; phylum Chordata; class Actinopteri; order Salmoniformes; family Salmonidae; genus Oncorhynchus; species Oncorhynchus keta. Next base: position 43,145,636 of record NC_068429.1, read on the forward strand.
AGTACCTCCTGCAGTACACATTTTATTGTAGCCCTGGACAAGCACACCTGATTTAACTTGTCAACTAATCATCAGGCCCTCAATGAGTTGAATTATGTATGTTTGTCCAGGGATACAACAAAAAGGTGTGCTGTTGGGGATACTCGAGAACCGGAGTCAGGAACCACTGCCATAAGGGAACCATTTTATGATCTCTGAAGAACCAGAAATGGGATGGGATGGTTTCTTTTTGAAGAACCATACTAAAAATATGTCAGAAATGTTTCTGCCCTCCAGGTCAGGAATTGAATAGCCCTGCTTTAGGGGTTTAAGCCTTATTTGCATATTTCCCAGGGTGCCTTTCGAATTAATTTTAAAGTTACCAGTACCACTCATGAGTCTGTTTGCTAGTGACAGAAACATGGTTGTTACATTCATTAATTTTCAGTCCTGTGGCCTTCACCAAGTGAGATCCTAAGTAAATACGTTGTCATACATTTTTTATTCTTAAACACAAAGCAATACATATTTCATAAGGACTTCTTTTGAGAGCCTAGTTTTACCCTAACACAGTGACCTGAAACTTAGTTTACAAGCCACATTATGCTGGCTTGCAAACTGATATATAATTCATATTGGAATCCAGCCAGAGTGGGGATATACAGTGGGGAGAACAAGTATTTGACACACTGCCGATTTTACAAACATAAAAAATCATAGAATGTGATTTTCTGGATTTAAGTAATTCATTTGCATTTTATTGAATGTCATAAGTATTTGATCACCTACCAACCAGTAAGAATTCCGGCTCTCACAGACCTGTTAGTTTTTCTTTAAGAAGCCCTCCTGTTCTCCACTCATTACCTGTATTAACTGCACCTGTTTGAACTCGTTACCTGTATAAAAGACACCTTTCCACACACTCAATCAAACAGACTCCAACCTCTCCACAATGGCCAAGAGAAGAGAGCTGTGTAAGGACATCAGGGGTAAAATTGTAGACCTGCACAAGGCTGGGATGGGCTACAGGACAATAGGCAAGCAGCTTGGTGAGAAGGCAACAACTGTTGGCGCAATTATTAGAAAATGGAAGAAGTTCAAGATGACGGTCATTCACCCTCTGTCTGGGGCTCCATGCAAGATCTCACCTCGTGGGGCATCAATGATCATGAGGAAGGTGAGGGATCAGCCCATAACTACACAGCAGGACCTGGTCAATGACCTGAAGAGAGCTGGGACCATAGTCTCAAAGAAAACCATTAGTAACACACTACGCCGTCATGGATTAAAATCCTGCAGCGCACACATGTCCAGGTCTGTCTGAAGTTTGCCAATGACCATCTGGATGATTCAGAGGAGGAATGGGAGAAGGTCATGTGGTCTGATGAGACAAAAATATAGCTTTTTGGTCTAAAGTCCACTCGCCGTGTTTGGAGGAAGAAGGATGAGTACAACCCCAAGAACACCATCCCAACCGTGAAGCATGGAGGTGGAAACATCATTCTTTGGGGATGCTTTTCTGCAAAGGGGACAGGACGACTGCACCGTATTGAGGGGAGGATGGATGGGGCCATGTATCGCGAGATCTTTGCCAACAACCTCCTTCCCTCAGTAAGAGCATTGAAGATGGGTCGTGGCTGGGTCTTCCAGCATGACAACGACCCAAAACACACAGCCAGGGCAACTAAGGAGTGGCTCCGTAAGAAGCATCTCAAGGTCCTGAAGTGGCCTAGCCAGTCTCCAGACATTTTTGGAGGGAGCTGAAAGTGTGTATTTCCCAGAGACAGCCTCGAAACCTGAAGGATCTGGAGAAGGTCTGTATGGAGGAGTGGGCCAAAATCCCTACTGCAGTGTGTGAAAACCTGGTCAAGAACTACAGGAAATGTATGATCTCTGTAATTGCAAACAAAGATTTCTGTACCAAATATTAAGTTCTGCTTTTCTTTTTTTTGTATTACACTTAGCATTTTTAGTGTCCAAGCTGCAGGATGGCGAATGTCTTCCTCTATTCTTAAAAAGAATTACTGGGAGAGTTGGGTAAACAACAACATGAGACTACCTTAAACATCTAAACTGGAACAACAATTTCAGTAACGGGTGCAATAAGTAACAGATTGGAATAGTAAAAAAAAGAATTATGCTATATACTGTATATTTGAGTAGCATTAGATTCATTAATAAATCAATGTACATGCAAAAACATAGATAATGAAACAAACTATTCTAAAAATCAACCTCCAATACAGCATGCTGGGAAATATGATAATAAGTGGCATGGGTTTAGTTCACGTCTGGTTATTAACGCCAACACTAGGGTTCTTTACACCACTGAGTGTTAATTCAAGACTGCTGAACAGCTAATTAAAACGGCTACCCTGACTTTCTGCTTTTCACCCCCTACCTACATGTACATAGTACTTCAATTAATCACTTAACCAAACATACATGTACATATTACCTCAATCAATCTCCCAACTACCTCGTACCCCAGTACACTGACTCTGTGCCGGTACTCCTTGTATATAGACTGTATATAGCCTCGTTATTGTTGTTTTATTGTGTTACTATTTTATCTTTATGTATTTGTTAATTTTCTTATTTTTAACTGCATTGTTGCGAAGGGGCTCGTAAGTAAGCATTTCATGGTAAAGTCTACACTTGTCGTATTCTGTGCATGTGACAAATAAAATGATTTTTTTATTTTATTGTTACACTGAAAATCAACACCCGTTTATACTGGCCAATTTCTATGAAAGGGACACCTCTGCACACTTCCAAACATTTCAAGAACCTTTAAGAATTCTGAAGAACACGAGATGCCACATCAAGAACCCCACAACTTTTTTTCAATGTGGAGTCTACTGCTTTGACATAGGTAAGCTTACAGGACAGGGCAGGGAGTCTAGTCTGTCTACCCCTGGGTTAATAAAGGGAAGGAGTGTAGATGATAGGAAGAACACAGCCTCAACTCTCAAAGATGAAGGCTAAAATATCTGATTAAAACCCAGCTTCTTTGCTACTTCATTCTAGCCAATGTCAACGGATGGGATGATGGATCTTAACTTCCCAAATGAATAACAGCCACTTTGAAAGCGTAGTACCCATAGCATTCATTATTTCCACAAGCCTTATATTCAGGATCTTTAGGGTGGGATTGTAATGTTCATTACTGAGTTTGCTGTGCAATTTATCATTGCTAAAACTATACAGTCTGATACACAGTCACAATATACAACGCCTCTCCCCCATGAGACCTACTTGTTGTGTGTTAAAAGAAATTTGTTACAAATGACGGAATCATCCATGATTCACCCAAATATACAGTTGAAGTCGTAAGTTTACACTCACCTTAGCCAAAAACATTTAAACTCTGTTTTAAAAAAAAATGTTTTTATACAATTCCTGACATTTAAACCCATTAAAAATTCCCTGTCTTAGGTCAGTTAGGATCACCATTTTATTTTAAGAATGTGAAATGTCAGAATAAAAGGAGAGAGAATTATTTATTTCAGCTTTTACTTCTTTCATCACATTCCCAGTGGGTCAGAAGTTTACATACACTCAATTAGTATTTGGTAGCATTGCCTTTAAATTGTTTAACTTGGGTCAAACGTTTCAGGTAGCCTTCCACAATCTTCCCACAATAAGTTGGGTGAATTTTGGCCCATTCCTTCTGACAGAGCTGGTGTAACCGAGTCAGGTTTGTAGGCCTCCTGGCTCGCACACGCGTTTTCAGTTCTGCCCACACATTTTCAATAGGATTGAGGTCAGGGCTTTGTGATGGCCACCAATACATTGACTTTGTTGTCATCATGCCATTTTGCCACAACTTTGGAAGTATGCTTGGGGTCATTGTCCATTTGGAAGACACATTTTCGACCAAGCTTTAACTTCCTGACTGATGTCTTGGGATGTTGCTTCAATATATCCACAAATTTCCGTTGCTCATGATGCCATCTATTTTGTGAAGTGCACCAGTCCGTCTTGCAGCAAAGCACCCCCACAACATGATGCTGCCACCCCCGTGCTTCACGGTTGGGATGGTGTTCTTCGGCTTGCAAGCCACCCCCTTTTCCCTCCAAACATAACAATAGTCATTATGGCCAAACAGTTCTATTTCTGTTTCATCAGACCAGAGGACATTTCTCCAAAAGTACGATGTTTGTCCTCATTTGCAGTTGTAAACCGTAGTCTGGCTTTTTAAATGGCAATTTTGGAGCAGTGGCTTCTTCCTTGCTGAGCGGCCTTCAGGTTATGGCGATACAGGACTTGTTTTACTTTGGATATAGATACTTTTGTACCTGTTTCCTCCAGCATCTTCACAAGGTCCTTTGCTGTTGTTCTGGGATTGATTTGCACATTTCGCACCAAAGTACATTGATCTCTAGGAGACAGAACACGTCTTATTCCTAAGCGTATGACAGCTGCGTGGTCCCATGGTGTTTATACTTGCGTACTATTGTTTGTACAGATGAACGTTGTTCTGAGGTCTTGGCTGATTTCTTTTGATTTTCCCATGATGTCAAGCAAAGAGGCACTGAGTTTGAAGGTAGGCCTTGAAATACATCCACAGGTACACCTCCAATTGACTCAAATTATGTCAATTAGCCTTACAGAAGCTTCTAATGCCATGACATAATTTTCAGGAATTTTCCAAGCTGTTTAAGGGCAGTCATCATAGTGTATGTAAACTTCTGACCCACTGGAATTGTGATACAGAGAATTATAATTGAAATAATCTGTCTGTAAACAATTGTTGGAAAAATGTGTCATGCACAAAGTAGATGTCCTAACTGACTTGCCAAAACTAGAGGAAGCAAAATATCTTAAGCATATGTTATCATTTCAGTCTCCTCCATCGCCACTAACTGAAGTTAATTGTAAGGATTTATTTTTTTATTAATAACGTAAAATTAACAGCTGTAGGAAAATTACAGAGGAGGAACTTGTTGGTGCAATTAAAGCCTTTTCACTCTGGGAAAACTCTGGGGCTGGATTGAATACCAGCTAAGGTGTATCAAACATTTCCCCATGAACTCAGAGGTCCGTTTTAAGCATGTTTTAACCACTTCTATAAAAACCTGTCTCCTCCCCTTCATATAACTTGATTGAAGTGGATTTAATAGGTGACATCAATAAGAAATCATAGCTTTCACCTGGATAGCCTGTCATGGAAAGAGCAGGTGTTCCTAATGTTTTGTACACTCAGTGTACATATTTGGTGGGAGTTTAAAATATGTTTGTGTTATTCCCTCTGGAATAACGTGCCGGGTGCAATGCACGCTGACACGGTCACCAGGTGTACGGTGTTTCCTCGTGACACATTGGTGCGGCTGGCTTCCGAAGCAGTGCGGCTTGGCACGGCTCTCGACCTTCGCCTCTCCCGATGTGACAAGACTGTAACTACCAATTGGATACCATGAAATTGGGGAGAAAAAGGGGTAAAAGTTTTTTTTTTTTAATTAAAGGTGATAAATCTGGCAATGGGCCTTGAGCAAGGCCCTTAAGCCTAATTTGCCACAGGGGCACCGTACTAATATGGCTGACCCTGTAAAATAACACAGTTCACTGCACCTATCCAGTGGGTGACAGTACAACATATATATATTTTTTCATTCCAGGAAGAATGACAAAAGCTTTGTTTGTGGTTTAGTATTGCAGGAACTACAGGAAATGCTTGAGAGACGCAGAGCCCAGAACGAGACCTGGCTATGGGCTCAGGCAGAGGAGAATGACAAGGAGAGAAAGGAGCTGTGTAAACTCAGTGTTTTTTGTGGCAACACCACCTTCACACCCAGCAGTACAAACATAAACAGACATGTAACATTTCCAGGCCATTCTAAATCTAGGTACGAAACATAAGAGACAGATTATGAAAACATGTATTCTATTCAGTTTTATTTATAGTGGATTATCGGCATTATCGGCATTTATCGGTCTTTGGTACCTTCCAGCACTGGGCTACAAGAAAATCACACCTGTTCAGAAAAGATAGCCGTCCATCTATGAATACATCAATGTGCTTTTGAACTGAAGTGTACTGTAAAAAGCCATGGGGCTATCGTGAATGAATTTTCCTTTTCTGATTTTCAAGGAGGAATTTGTGCATGAGCAGGAGAAACTGAAAGAAGAGCAGGGAAACATCCAGAAATGCAGTGATCAGCTCCTATCCATCATGCAACAGTTCAAAGGCATGTAAAGACATATGTTTCCATGGCAACCACCTGGAGGAAGCAGATTGCCCATGTTTGTGGGTGTGGTTTACCTTCCCAAGGATGAAAAACCAAAGGGGTCAACTCAAAAGTCTCTGTGAAAAGGAAATGTGACATTAATTTGTCGTTTTCCACTGGTGTTTAAATAGTTAGCATTTTGCCCGTAGCTGAGATGAACTTTTGCTGTCTTTTGCCAGATAGTCATAATATTTTAGAGAGATGGGGGACAAAGGGATTATTTTGACCTTGTCAAAAGAACAAATCACTCATGGCATAATGTTGAAATCTTTGGAATTCCTATTTGGGCATTTCAAAGTAGGTCTCTATCATAATTTCCCCAGTGGCTACCTCTCCTTCAGGACAGGTGGAGCAGCAGCCAGGGGAAAATACAGAGCATAGGCGTTGGTAATGTCCTCTAGTTGCGCCCTGATTGGCTCAGTGTTCTGTCACTCATGGGGACAATATGTCACCGCAGAATCTACAGGGAGTGCTAGGCAGTTCAAGTCGCCTTGGGTGCTGCCATAGATTTACATTAGAAGTGACCATCCATAAAGGCTCAAGGTCATTGGCCGCAGATAAAATGACGTCAAATCACGTTATATCTACCATAGCTTTGATTGTACTTATAATGTCAATATCATACATTCAAAATCTCAGCTAGCAAGCAGTCATCATCATGAATCACGTCGACAATCTCCTGGGAAATCCTTTTCCATCCTTGTCATATGACGAGAAATGATTGATTCAACTTTTCGGTGCTCATCGACCATTGGACATACAGTAAACATTACACAACAAGTCGGATATCGCAAATTCAACAATGAGTGGTTTGGTAAGAATCAGTGGCTAACTGCAAGCGTGGCAAAGCAATCAATATTTTGCTTCCCTTGCCTGCTATTTGGTTTAAGGGTGTGTGCTCCAAGTCTGGGTTTAAGGATTTAAAACAGCTGTCTAAAAGGGTCTCTTTTCCAAGCTTAAAAGGACAAACATTCACACGCAACACCATGGGCCAAAAAAGGTTGAATACATTGACCATGTCAATCCAGCATGACTTCTGCCGCATTCAAAACAACTTTAAAACTTTAAGACCTGGGAAATCTCAGACTTCTGTGAGTTCAAGATAACTGGGAACTTGGAAAGAAACCGGCTCCGACTGGGAAAATACGTTTTGAACGGTCATCCAACTCGGAACTTGGGCCTCTTTCTAGAGCTCCGACCTGAAGATCACTGACGTCATGATTCAACCTTGTTTTTTTCAAAGTTCCCAGTTGTCTTGAAAGCACCATAAATCCAGAAAAAGACAGACTTTGATGACAAAGTTTGAGGACAAAATCTGCCCACAAGAAGGACCCCATCCTGTTTAAGTGAGCACAGCACAACGATGGTGAATCCAGAAATGTCTTGTATGCTGCTGCATATACGATGTAATATGTTAGGGAGTTATGTATACTGTAGCTAAGAATGTAATACTAAGTGTATGCTGGGTAGTAATTTGGTCCCTTTCCCCCTCCGAACTTAGCTTGTGAGTGAGAACAGTAGGCTTTCTTTGTTTGCTTATATGCCCCCTTTAATATATCCTACGGTTCTGACTTGGTGTACAGGGAGAAACTGTAAGAATGGCCCATGTTCTGAATTCTGTCACTGTACATTTCAAAAGTTTAACAAATAATTATATTGACTATGTCTATCTTAGCTCGCTCATTAATGTCTTAATCAAAATTACAGATTTCCTCTTATCCCCTCATTGTTCTCTTATGCCATAGTCTGTACATCTCAATTGTTATAAGCCTATTGCTAATATAATTTCGGTCTATCTCATTAGTATCTTATTCATCATTTTAGGCAACGTTGGAATGATTTAATTGTTTTCCTTACTTTGTGTATTATAATTAGCTTGTGCTTTTCTTGACGAGAAGGAGATACTGTATAATGTGATTGGGTCTGTAACCATGTTTGCAAGTGACAGTCTCTTCCCATTCAAAAAAATGTTTTCAACAAAAAGATCAGTAATAGACCCATGTAATTTCAGTTGATATTGTGAGGGTTGTTTTGTTTGTGCAATGCGCTGTCTGTATATTGCATATAAAGTGGATCCTCATGATTGTATTTTCCTTCCTTTTCAGACGACATAGGCCAAATAAAATACATCAAATGGTAGGCTAACCAAGAGTCTCTCTCTCTGTGTGTGGTGACTTAAAGAATAGTAAAGTTAAGGCCATATTTCTGAATTCATCTGAACTAACATCTATCGGAATTTCTGTCTGTGTCCATTTTGAAAGTGCTGACCGAATAGGCCTACCTCATTGCAGCTCGTTTGCTTGCACTTGCTTATAATTAGAGCTAAGTGTTAATGATATAATGATATAAGAATAAACATTATGAATTTACTGAACGTAAATGTAATAATGTTTGTGTATGGTTCAAAAGTCAAAACTCATTTTGGCGTTCATTATTATTGAAGAAGAATGCGGTTCTTATTGACTTACACAAATCCACATGGAGTCAGTAGTAACCATATTTGTTTAAGCAAGTCAGCCATATCAGCTATGGTTTTTAAAAAGGCAGTAAATGTTGGGACAGCTTTCTATAGGCCCAAACAGTTTGTGGGCACAGTTTGCCACCATTATAGTGCAATTAATCAATTGTTTTGTGTAGTGGCTTTGCTGGCATGCATAAACAAATAAATCAGTTTGCCCTACCAAGATTTACATGCTAAGACCCCCAATGGATAGGCCTAGGGAATAGGTTGTGAAGGAGAATAATTAACTGAATTGTTGATTCATGTCGCCGCATCATGTACATTAAAATGTTGGAAGGCAATGCAATACTCTTTGTAGTCTTGTCATATCTGCATAAAACAAACCTTCTGTTCCCTTTTCTTTCAAATGCCACACTGAAGGATTACACTTTTTAGAGAATACATTTAAATAATTAGGGCATATTACATTCTATTCTAAATGTGGGCAAATTAGGCGAACCTGGCAGGTGCATGGTTATAGATAATACAACAAAATGTAGCCTATAGGTAAAGGATCATTATTAATTTAATCAGACATTGACAAGACTGGTTGTCAATTAAATAGTTTACTCAAATAGTTTTCTTGTCCTCAAGTTGTTCCGAGCCCTGTCGCAGTCACACATGCGCAGGTGCAGAGCTGTCGGTTCGGAGAACGCGCAATGACTCACTATTTTGCAGGAAGATGGAATTTACTGCGCCAATTGTTTCTCGTGCTGTAACACTATTTGGCAGCGGAAGAAGAGGGGAAGGTTTTTGGCCATAGAATCGGTGTTGCCATCAAACGGAGACTGGCTTGGCACAGGGGACAAACGGGAGACGAAAATATCCTTCATATCTTGCTATAATTTCACAATAAAGCGGGTAAGATATCCCGACAGACAAACATATATTGTCAGACAGGAAGCCAACCACAAATATGAATTCGAAAAGGTCTCTATGCGCGCGTAACATGGGTTTTCAAAATTGGGGTGGGAAGTAGGCTGGTTTGAGTCATTTTTGTTGTCATTTGAAAATGTGTTTCTTGTCAGCCAGAGTACAGTACATCCTTTGTTCGACTGCGGTTAATAGTAATGCAATATGGCTGACATTGGCTGCTGCAGCCACTAACGTTGGCTAGTGTAGCTAATTATGCGCTGTTTGCAGACTGCATTTTTCTTACCATTTCAAGACCATGACCACGTTTACATGCGCACAGTATTCCTGATAGTAGCTCATATCCCGCTTAATGTCAATTTAGGCTTGATCCCAAAATGTAGTCGGAGGCTTAGTATGGAGGGCGTGACGCAATTGCGTAGTCATGCAGAGGCAAGACAAACTCTGTACCGCATCGCCTTGCCCTTCCGAACTATGCGGAGGGCTCCGTATAGGACCGCATCGCCTTGCCCTTCCGAACTATGCGGAGGGCTCCGTATAGGACCGCATCGACATGATTGGTTGACGGTAGGTGGGGGCGGTACATCCTGTATAAACACTAACTTCCCCGACAACTTCCTTCACAATTGCTCTGCTCAGCGCAAGAAGTATGAAAGGCTTGACATCTGCGGAGGCTGCATCTCAGTAAATGCTGTACTGCCACAGATGTCGGATTGACCAATCAGAGCCTTTTATGGTCATATTCGGGGATAAACTGTTTACATGAACCTTTGATATACTGTTTATATTAACCCGTGATATCCTGATCATGAATATCCCTGTAACCATGAATAAACATAATTTTCCTAATTTAAGTATATGGGTTAAATTGAATAGTAACTGATATATGGACACGTACTATAACATGAACTCCTGCTGATTCATCCATTTCTTGCAGAGGAATTATATAACAAATGTTAATTTTGTCTTGAGAACAGGAGTGGAGAAATATATATATATATATATATATTATTTTTTTTTCTTTCAGTATCTCTTGACAAAATGTGAATGAGTGTGTAATCATTGACACTGTTATGCAAGCAGACAGTATTTCAAATCAAATGTTATTGGCCACATACACATATTTAGCAGATGTTATTGAGAGTGTAGCGAAATGCTTGTGTTCCTAGCTCCAACAGTGCAGTAGTATATAAAACAATTCACAACAATACACACATCTAAAAGTAAAAGAATGACATCAGAAATATATAAATATTAGATTGAGCAATGTCGGAGAGGCATTGACTAAAATATAGTAGAATAGAATACAGTATATACATATGAGATGAGTAAAGCAGTATGTAAACATTATTTAAACATTATTAAGACTAGTGCTCCATTATTAAAGTGGCCAGTGATTCTATGTCTATGTATATAGTGCAGCAGCCTCTAAGGTGCAGGGTTGCGAAGCCGGCTAGTGATGGCTATTTAACAGTCTGATGGCCTTGAGATAGAAGCTGTTTTTCAGTCTCTCGGTTCCAACTTTGATGCACCTGTACTGACCTGCCCTTCTGGATAATAGATGTGTGAACAGGCCGTGGCTCGGGTGGTTGATGTCCTTGATGATATATTTGGCCTTCCTGTGACATTGGATGCTGTAGGTGTCCTGGAGGGCAGGTAGTTTGTCCCCGGTGATGCATTGGGCAGACCGCACCACACTCTGGAGAGCCCTGCGGATGCGGGCGGTGCAGTTGCTGTACCAGGCAGTGATACAGCCCGACAGGATGCTCTCAGTTGTGCATCTGTAAAAGGTTGTGATGGTTTTTGGGACCAAGCCACATTTCTTCAGCCTCCTGAGATTGAAGAGGAGCTGTCGCGCATTCTTCACCACACTGTCTGTGTGGATGGACCATTTGAGATCATCAGTGATATGTACGCAGTGGAACTTGAAGCTTTCCACCTTCTCCACTGCGGCCCCGTCAATGTGGATAGGTGCGTGCTCCCTTTGCTGTTTCCTGTCCACGATCAGCTCTCTTGTTTTGTTGACGTTGAGTGAGGGGTTATTTTCCTGCCACCACTCTCCCAGGGCCACATCTCATCGTTGTTGGTAATCGTGCTTACCACTGTTGTGTCGTCAGCAAACGTGATGATTGAGCTGGAAACGTGCATGGTCACACAGACATGGGTGTACAGGTAGTACAGGAGGGGGCTGAGCATGCACCCCTGTGGTAGGAGAAGGACCATACAATTTGAATCATTCATTAATTCTCTTCATGACTGATTTGATGAATCATTCTAATTATATGTGTAAAACAGGGCTAATTTAGTGTTTTGATTAGCCTAGTCCTGGTATCTAATGGTAAAATTTGAGTGACATAGGGTGGATGGTAACAAAACAGGCTTCTCCTTCACCTTGGCGATCATCACTTCTATCGATAATACACATGAAATCAGGGTCTCTCACTGTTGCCATGACATCCCCACACCAGTGGGAAGAAATAATTGTTTTTTTTAAAACTACAATACCAGTCCAAAGGTATTTTCTTTATTTTTACTATTTTCTACATTATAGAATAGTAGTGAAGACAACAAAACTATCATGGAGTAACCAAAAATGTTAAACCAATCATTAAACCAATCAGATTCTTCAAATTAGCCACCCTTTGCCTTGATGACAGCTTTGCACACTCTTGGCATTCTCTCGAATAGCTTTACCTGGAATGCTTTTCCAACAGTCTTGAAGGAGTTCCCACATATACTGAGCACTTTTTGGCTGCTTTTCCTTCACTCTGTGGTCCACCTCATCCCAAACTATATCAATTGGGTTGATGTTGGGTGAGGCCAGGTCATCTGATGCAGCACTCCATCACTCTCCTGCTTGGTCAAATATCCATTACACAGCCTGGAGGTGTGTTGGGTCATTGTCCTGTTGAAAAACAAATGATAGTCCCACTAAGCGCAAACCAGATGGGATGGCGTATCGCTCCTGCATGCTGTGGTAGCCATGCTGGTTAAGTGTGCCTTGAATTCTAAATAAATCACTGACAGTGTCACCACCAAAGCATCCCCACACTATCACACCACCTACTCCATGCTTCATGGTGAGAACCACACATGCAGAGATCATCCAATCATCTACTCTACGTCTCATAAAGACATGGCGGTTGGAACCAAAAATCTCAGATTTGGACTCATCAGGCCAAAGGACAGATTTCCATCAGTCTAATGTCCATTGCTCATGTTTCTTGGCCCAAGCAAGTCTCTTCATCTTATTGGTGTCCTTTAGTAGTGGCTTCTTTGCAGCAATTCGACCATGAAAGACTTTTAAACATATATATATATATTTCACCAGGTAGGTCAGTTGAGAACAAGTTCTCATTTACAATTGCGACCTGGCCAAGATAAAGCAAAGCAGTGTGACAAAAACAACACAGAGTTACACATAAACAAACGTACAGTCAATAACACAATCAAAAAATCTATGTACAGTGTGTGCAAATGTAGAAGATTAGGGAGGTAATGCAATAAATAGGCCATAGACGCAAAATCATTACAATTTAGCATTAACACTGGAGTGATAGATGTGCAGATGGATGATGATGTGCAAGTAGAGATACTGGGGTGCAAAAGAGGAAGAAGATAAATAACAATATGGGAATGAGGTAGTTGGGTGTGCTATTTACAGATGGGCTATTTACAGATTGGCTGTGTACAGGTACAGTGATCTGTGAGCTGCTCTGACAGCTGATGCTTAAAGTTAGAGAGGGAGATATAAGTCTCCAGTTTCAGGGATTTTTGCAATTTGTTCCAGTCATTGGCAGCAGAGAACTGGAAGGAAAGGCGGCCAAAGGAAGTGTTGGCTTTGGGGATGACCAGTGCGATATACCTGCTGGAGCGCGTGCTACGGGTGGGTGTTGCTATGGTGACCAGTGAGCTGAAATAAGGCGGGGCTTTATCTAGCAAAGACTTATAGATGACCTGGAGCCAGTGGGTTTGGCGACGAATGTAGCGAGGGCCAGCGAACGAGAGCATACAGGTCGCAATGGTGGGTAGTATATGGGGCTTTGGTGACAAAACGGATGGCACTGTGATAGACTACTTCCAGTTTAATAGTAGTTGGAGGCTATTTTGGCTAGGTCGATGAAGGCGGCTGCACAGTACTGTCTTTTATTGATGGCGGTTATGATATCGTTTAGGGACCTTGAATGTGGCTGAGGTGCACCCACGACCTGCTCGGAAACCAGATTGCATAGTGCACAAATTGCATAGAAACCAGATTGCATGATCTGTATGTTGACTTGGCTTTCGAAGATTTTAGAAAGGCAGGGCAGGATGGATATAGGTCTATAACAGTTTGGGTCTAGAGTGTCTCCAACTTGGGGGGGACCGCGGCAGCTTTCCAATCTTTGGGGATCTCAAACGACACGAGAGGTTGAACAGCCTAGTAATAGGGGTCGCAACAATTTTGGCGGATAATTTTAGAAAGAGAGAGTCCAGATTGTCTAATCCAGCTGATTTGTAGTGATTTTTGCAATTTGATGCTATTCGATGCTAATGCAGAACGCCACAGGATGTTTTTATGCTGGTCAAGTCTGGCCTGACTCACGCAGTCTCCTCTGAACAGTTGATGTTGAAATGTGTCTGTTACTTGAACTCTGGGCTGCAATTTCTGAAGCTAGTAGCTATAATGAACTTATCCTCTGCAGCAGAGGTAACTCTTCATTTCTTGTGGCAGTCCTCATGAGAGCCAGTTTCGTCATAGTGCTTGATAGTTTTTGGGACTGCACTTGAAGAAACTTTCAACGTTCTTGAAATTTTCCAGATTGACTGACCTTCAAGTCTTAAAAGTAATGATGGATTTCTCTTTGCTTATTTGAGCTTTTCTTGCCATAATACGGTCTTGGTCTTTTACCAAATAGGGCTATATTCTGTATACCAACCCTACCTTGTCACAACACAACTGATTGGCCCAAACGCATTTAGAAGAAAAGAAATTCCACAAATTTACATTTAACAAGGCACACCTGTTAATTTAAATGCATTCCAGGTGACTATCTTGGCATTTTCTCAACCAGCTTCATGAGATATTCACCTGGAATGGTTGAGAAAATGCCAAGTGTGTGCAAAGCTGTCATCAAGGCAAAGGGTGGCTACTTTGAAGAATCTCAAATATAAAATATATTTTGATTTGTTTAACAATTTTTTGGTTACTACATGATTCATATGTGTTATTTCATAGTTTTGATGTCTTCACTATTATTCTACAATGTAGAAAATGGTACAAATAAAGAAACGCCCTAGAATGAGTAGGTGTGTCCAAACATTTGACTGGTACTGTACATCTTGATGATTTAGCCCACAATATTTGGGGTGTCTGCTTTGGTATGTAATGGATATGAAACACAATGTTCTCCTCTTTTTTGAGATAATGTGCAAAATTTGTCTTTTAAAAGTGGCTCAATAGAATTAAGCAATAAGGCACAAGGGCGTGTGATATATGGCCAATATACCATGGCTAAGGGTTGGTCTTAGGCACAACAGACAGTGCCTGGATGCAACCCTTAGCTGTGGTATATTGGCCATATACCACAAACCCCCAAGGTTGCTATTGCTATTATAAACTGTTACCAACGTAATTAGAGCAGTAAAAATACATGTTTTGTCATACACATGCTATACGGTCTGATATAGCACGGCTGTCAGCCAATCAGCATTCAGGGCTCGAACCACCCAATTTATAATCACCTTTATAATTTATTTTGGTTTGCAGGTCTTCGCAGAGACCTGACGTGACCGTCATCCCTGAACAGAGCCATCCGCCTGCTCCGAAGTCAGTCCTTAACCATCATTGGGCAATCTGGGTTGAATATTATAATCCGTCCCTATCCCTTTTTTCAGCTTTCACTGGGTATCATAGATAGACACTTTACTTTTTAACTCCCTCCCTCCCACTGGGCAAAAACTGGTTGAATAAAAGTTGTTTCCTCATCATTTCAACCCCCAAAAAACAATATGTTGACGTTGAATCAACGTGGAGAAATAATTGGATTTGCAAAAAGTCATCAACATAAGGGCATTTCGTAATTTTTTCACCCAACTTTTAACCTAAATCCAATGACATGGTGACATTTTTTGTTGATTTCATGTTGGTTGACAACTCAACCAAATGCAAATCAAAACTAGATGTTGAACTGACGTCTGTGCCCAGTGGGCAGTTTCCATTTTCTGAATTGGTTGCCATATAGATTTTCACTATCTCACTTCCTCTGACTGGACCCACTGGATTCTATTAAGATTTATTCCCTGGCTGTTGTCCATCTCTCTGGGCTATAACATAAATCATTAATGTTTTCATTACGTTCATATTTTTAGACCCCAGACTTGGTATCATAGATATTTTCACCCTAGTCTGGCAGCTAGGCTGCTCCCCTATATGCTGATGAATGAAGACCCCATTCAGGAAGAGCGCGCCGGGCCAGAGATCCAGAGCTGATGCAGGTTAGTTTGGCTTTAATCAGGCTCTTTATAGATGTGTTTTTCTGCATCCCAAATGGCATCCCATTCCCTTTACTTACTTTGGGAGCATAGGCCATCAATGACTCCTCTACATCGCACTCTGTTCTAGTGTTGTATGGTAAGCTGAAATGTCTGTACTTTTTTATACTAGAACATGAGAAACGGTTCAGTACTAGAATTTGTATTACTTTCGGTACTTCTGTCAAATGTCTCATGGCGTCTACTGATTTGAAAGAGGATCAAGTCTGTCTATCGAGGTGCCCTATGAGGATTATACCTTTTTATATTCATAGCTACATCCATCGCAATAAGAAATAGATGACAATGGTAGTCATCTCGATTCCTTGTATTTTTTCTCAACTACTATGACTGATTGGGGGCGCATGTCCGCTAGGACAGTTGGCTCATAGCTCAATAGATGGGTTAGCTGACAACGTCACGAAAACTTTATGCACGCTTCCATGGGGCAAAAGTCAGCATGTTGTTGTGATTTTGGATGGCCAGATTCCTAGAAAGAATGACAAGAAACTGCCATGTGGGGAATCATAAGTGGCTCGTTTCATCTTGTTTTTGATACTAAAGCTGTGTTCGAATACCAATACTAACATACTGTATACTACATACTTAATGAGTATATATTACATACTATTAGTTCATTTTAGTATACTGTAAACTAACAGTATCCTTTCAGTTTATGTATTAGGCTTCGGCTGTCTACCTGAAGTTGATTTGTTAAGTTAAGTTGAGTTTAAGTTAATTAATTAAGTTGAGGTTGCTATGCAACCTATTGCTAGTTTCGGGTGTGTTCATAAATTCAATCCAGAGCGTTGTCAGATTGTCTATTTGGATGCTCTGGCCGAAGAGTAGGGTTGATCCAAGCGAGTGTTCTCACCTCACAATGGTAGTCAAGCACCCAAGCTAACGTTGGCTAGCTTGCTAGCTACTTCCAGACACAAATGAGAGAACACCCCACTCTGACCATTTTACTCACCCTAGCAGAGCAGGTTAGGCTGTTTTAATGTTATCCAGGTGACTAACTGTGCTGCTGGCAACAATTTAATTACGCTTGTTTTTGCAGAAGTTTACTGACACTGGCCATATTCAATAGGCGTTGAGCGTTTGTAAATCCTTCAGTAATTCTGCGCTCTGGCACACTCAGACGAGAGTGCTCTGAAATCAGAGTAGATAGCCAAAATGAACAATATCCATTGAGAACTCACAACGACTATACCACTTAGCTAAGAATGATGTGAATAATCAAATCAATAAATATTGGGGTAGTTAGTTAGCATATAGTTAATATACTGCCTGGCAAGTTCATTGGAATAGTAGCCAACTAATGTTAAGTAACTAACTAACATACCGATACATACTGTTGTAATGCTATGCGGTTCGTAAGGATAGCGTAACTAACAAATTGTCAGCCAACATAACGTGTAACGTAACTTATTTGAAAAGTCATTACTTTATTACATTGCTCAACATGTTCTTAAACATTTGTCATAATTAGTTAAAGGAATGAACTTTGTATCTGCTCTCCAACTTCAGCTGCATATTTTCCGCCATTTTCTTCAAATTTGAAAACGTTGTGAAACCACGCCCATTTTCTGAAGAATTTCAATATGAGCCCTAAAAGCACAGAAATAGTGTCAACTGCTTGAACACTTCGTATTTTGGCGAAGTATGACATCTGGGAACTTTTGGAATACTAACTATATCTATACTATGACCAAAAAGCATACTACATACTCAATTTACGTCACAAGTAGTACAGTTCGTGTAGTTGGTATGAGTATTCGAATATAGATGTCTTGTTTTGACTGATTTCATATCAATGCTAATATGGCTAAATTTCGCTTGCCAGATAACCAACACCTGTAACCATGTATTTGTGCAAATGTATTTATGTTTTCAATAAACATTGGAGACGAACTATACATGTCAACAACCTAAGCTAACCCCCTCTATTTTTTCCAAGTAGTTGCGCGTGCCTTGGTTTTGTTGCTAAACAACCAACCCGTCTATGGTCGCGAGTTCTAACCCCAGATGGGGTAGATATCTTATATTTTATCCTTTATTTACAATATTCATGCCTTGCCCACACACTTTGAATTCTGAAAAGTGAAAGCATACCTGTGAGAGAGGTCGCCCTGGTAGTAGTTTTTATGTAGTACCCACGACCAATCTGTCAGTTAATTTGACCATTGGAAAAATAGTTACTGCATAAACCCCCCACCCCCCCATCCAATTGAGCCCCTAAATCGTAATTTTCAAGGGATGATTGTTATTTTCTTTCCAACACAATAAATGTTAGTCCACATTTCAACGATTTTTTTTTGCGCCCCATGATTCGAATTTACACTGCAAGTGGTAATATAGGTGTCAGGAACTCGGGAACTTGGCGCCTTACCACTGGT
This sequence comes from Oncorhynchus keta, assembly GCF_023373465.1. Classification (NCBI taxonomy): domain Eukaryota; kingdom Metazoa; phylum Chordata; class Actinopteri; order Salmoniformes; family Salmonidae; genus Oncorhynchus; species Oncorhynchus keta. Next base: position 43,164,130 of record NC_068429.1, read on the forward strand.
TTCCACTAGTTACCACAGCCACAAAGTCAGGCTGGCTATAGCATAAAAATGAATGAAAACAAAAAATTAGGCATAAGTTAGGGGTTGTGTTAGGGGAAAGTTAGCAGTGTGGTTATGTTTAAATTCAAATTTTAATAAGATACGTTGTAGAATTAGGTGGCCAATATGACTTTGTGGCTGTGGTAACTTGTGACGACCCATACAGGGGTTAACTGTCCTAACTGCCCAGTGCCGTATTTGCTCGCAATGCACATAATTGTATTATCAGAGCGTGCCAGTGGACCTCTGGTAAGTAGGCTGTTTTATTGAGAAAGTTTACCTTGGTAGGCCGTCATTGTAAATAAGAATTTGTTCTTAACTGACTTGCCTAGTTAAATAAGGTTAAATAAATAAAAATGAAATACCCCCAAAATGAATATTTATGTGCAATTCTCCCAACCCACAACTTCTCACCTGAATTACTTTTTACTTTTACATTTCAAGGCGCAAAGGCTTAAATTGGGGTTGAGAGTTACCCTTTAAAGAGACAACGCACACTTTTATATAAAAAAAGAGATTGCTTCTTCTATGCAAATGTCGTTGATCAGTAGGTTCAAATGTTTAAGATATGAGTGCATTGGTCTGCCGGTTCACTGAAATTGCTTTTTTACTTTCTTTCTACCTTCCGAAAATACATCTCATCTGTGGTGACAACTGATATGTCCTCTCATTCAGTCTCGAACTAAGCATGTAACTGCATTGACAGTCATTGATTTACAAGTAATTTCGTATGACTAACAACCCCAGGCAATATATTAGTCGCCTAGTCAAACTGCGCGCTGTTGGTCAGTGTGCGAAGCGAAAGGTAAGCGGCCTATTCCTAGCACATCGACGCATGGGCACCTCCAGCATTCAAATGCTTGTAAAATGGTTGCGTAATATTAGGCTTTATTAATTGAGTGGCAACCACTGTAATTGGTTATTGTTTTCAAATGCTGTTGGGAAATTGTGTTTTACCGGAATAAAAGAAAGCGACCAGAGACACATCTCTCATCTGGCTATAGCCTATATACAGTGTTTCAGAAAGTATTCACACCCCTTGACTTTTTCCACATTTTGTCGTGTTCCAGCCTGAAGTGAAAATGTATTAAATTGAGATTTTGTGTCACTGGCCTACACACAATACCCCATAATGTTAAAGTGGAAATATGTTTTTAGAAATGTTTACAAATTAATAAAAAATGAAACCTGAAATGCCTTGAATCAATAAGTATTCAACCCCTTTGTTATGGCAAGCCTAAATACGTTCAGGAGTAAAACGTTGCTTAACAAGTCAATACGTTGCATGGACTCACTCTGTGTGAAATCATGTTAAACCCTATTATCGTTGAATGACCACCCCATCTCCGTACCCCACACATACAATTATCAGTAAGGTCCCTCAGTCGAGCAGGGAATTTCAAACACAGATTCAACCACAAAGACCAGGGAGGTTTTCCAATGCCTCGCAAAGAAGGGCACCAAATAAGCAGAAATTGAATATCACTTTGAGCATGGTGAAGTTATTCATTACACTGGATGGTGTATCAACACACACCCCCTCACTACACAGACCCAGGCATCCTTCTTAACTCAGTTGTTGGAGAGGAAGGAAACCGCTCAGAGATTTCACCGTGAGGCAAATGGTGACTTTAAAACAGTTACAGAGTTTAATGCCTGTGATAGGAGAAAACTGCGGATGGATCAACAACATTGTAGTCACTCCACAATACTAACGTAAATGACAGAGCGAAATGAAGGAAGCCTCTACAGAATAAAAACTTTGTCCTTAATTTAAAGCATTATGTTTGGGGCAAATCCAATAGATCACTTAGTACCACTCTTCATATTTTCAAGAATGGTACTGGCTGCATCATGTTATGGATATGCTAATTGCTAATGTATTGACTTGGGGTTGAATGTAATTAAGATATATTAGTAAAATGTTATAATTTTTCTTCCACTTTGACTGAGTATTTTGTGTAGATCGTTGACAAAACAATTACAGTCAAATACATTTTAATCCCACCTTAACACAAACTGTGGAAAAAATCCATGGGTGACGCAGCAGTCAGGATTTGAGCTAGCCACACTGTTTTTTTACAAACACAGTTCTTACAAAGTTATGTCCTGAATGTGACCCGTTTATTTTTGGATGCAGTAGTGACAGCATACACAATCATCCAAACCGGAAAATGTAGGCTACATTAGTGGATGTCAATTTAAGTCAGCCCTTGGGTTAAATGTGGAAGACACATTTCAAGGCATGCAGTTATACAACTGACTAAGTATGACACAAGTAATTCTTCCAACAATTATTTACAGACAGATTATTTATTTTATAATGAATTCACTGTATCACAATTCCAGTGGGTCAGACGTTTACCAACGCTAAGTTGGCTGTGCCTTTAAACAGCTTGGAAAATATAGAAAATTATGTCATTGCTTTAGAAGCTTCTGATAGGCTAATCGACATCATGTGAGTCAATTGGAGATGTACCTGTGGATGTATTTCAAGGCCTATCTTCGAACTCAGTGCCTCTTTGCTTGACATCATGGGAAAATCAAAAGAAATCAACAATTTTTCCAACAATTGTTTACAGACAGATTATTTCACTTATAATTCACTGTATCACAATTCCACTGGGTCAGAAGTTTACATACACTATGTTGACTGGGAATTTAAACAGCTTGGAAAATTCCAGAAAAGGATGTCATGGCTTTAGAAGCTTCGGATAGGCTAATCGACATCATGTGAGTCAATTGGAGATGTACCTGTGGATGTATTTCAAGGCCTACCTTCAAACTCAGTGCGTCTTTGCTTGACATCGTGGGAAAATCAAAAGAAATCAGCAAAGAAATTGTATATCTCCACTAGTCTGGTTCATCCTTGGGAGCAATTTCCAAACGCCTGAAGGTACCACGTTCATCTGTACAAACAATAGTACGCAAGAATAAACACCATGGGACCACGCAGCCGTCATACCGCTCAGGAAGGAGACGCATTCTGTCTCCTAGAGATGAACACACTTTGGTGTGAAAAGTGCAAATCAATCCCAGAACATCAGCAAAGGACCTTGTGAAGATGCTGGAGGACACCGGTACAAAAGTATCTATATCAACAGTAAAACGAGTCCTATATCGACATAACCTGAAAGGCCGCTCAGCAAGGAAGAAACCACTGCTTCAAAACCACCATAAAAAGGCTAGACTATGGTTTGCAACTGCACATGGGGACAAATACTTTTTGGAGAAATGTCCTCTGGTCTGATGAAATGAAAATAGAACTGTTTGGCCATAATGACCATTGTTAAGATTGAAGGAAAAAGAGGGAGGCTTGCAAGCCGAAGAGCACCATCCAACCGTGAAGCATGGGGGTGGCAGCATCATGTTGTGGGGGTGGCAGCATCATGTTGTGGGGGTGCTTTGCTGCAGGATGGACTGGTGCACTTAACAAAATTGATGGCAACATGAGGGAGACAAATGATGTGCATATATTAAAGCAACATCTCAAGACATTAAAGTTTGTAAGTTAAAGCTTGGTCGCAAATGTGTCTTCCAAATGGACAATGACCCCAAGCATACTTCCAAAGTTGTGGCAAATTGGCTTAAGGACAACAAAGTCAAGGTATTGGAGTGGCCATCACAAAGCCCTGACCTCAATCGTATCGAAAATTTGTGGGCAGAACTGAAAAACGCATGTGCGAGCAAGCAGGGCTACAAACTTGTCTCAGTTACTCCAGCTCTGTCAGGCGGAATGGGCCATAATTCACCAAACTTATTGTGGGAAGCTTGTGGAAGGCTACCCAAGTTAAACAATTGACCCAAGTTAAACAATTTTAAGGGCAATGCTACCAAATACTAATTGAGTGTATGTAAACTTCTGACCCAGTGGGAATGTGATGAAAGAAATAAAAGCTGAAATAAATCACTCTCTCCTATTATTCTGACATTTCACATTCTTAAAATAAAGTGGTGATCCTAACTGAATTAAGACAGGGAATTGAGTAAATGTATTTGGCTAAGGTGTATGTAAACTTCCGACTTCAACTGTATATACATAATGTATGCTACAGTAGAAACAACACGAATTACAGAAAATAAGGCACTTACTTTGAAAGGAACGCACACATGTCCAGTTATTATTCGTAAGGAAGCGAGCGCCAGCCAGAAAATGTTCCAATTCATGCAAAACTGTGCAAATGTCTGCATACTTGATCTGCAGAAGCATTGGTGAAGTGCTTGGGCTGTCCTCGAAGAGGCTCAGTAAAGCCTCAAACATAAATTGTCTGCAACACTGAAATTGGCTACTTCAATGTGAATTAATGAGGTGGAACACACCTCAATTCAAACTGTTGTTATTTAAAAAAAATTGACAAGTTGAAACAGCCTATCGATAATTAACAGGCAGCGCGTGTTCACTGTCCTGCTAAAATCATAAGTAACCGTCAGTATCTGGTGTGGCCACCAGCTGCATTAAGTACTGCAGTGCATCTCCTCCTCGTGGACTGCACCAGATTTGCCAATTCTTGCTGTGAGATGTTACCCCACTCTTCCACCAAGGCACCTGCAAGTTCCCGGGCATTTCTGGGGGGAATGGCCCTAGCCCTCACCCTCCGATCCAACAGGTCCCAGACGTGCTCAATGGGATAGAGATCCGGGCTCTTCGCTGGCCATGGCAGAACACTGACATTCCTGTCTTGCAGGAAATCATGCACAGAACAAGCAGTATGGCTAGCGGCATTGTCATGCTGGAGGATCATGTCAGGATGAGCCTGCAGGAAGGGCACCACGTGAGGGAGCAGGACGTCTTCCCTGTAACTCACAGCGTTGAGATTGCCTGTAATGACAACAAGCTCAGTCCGATGATGCTGTGACACACCACCCCAGACCATGGCGGACCCTCCACCTCCACCTCTCCCTGTAGCGCTGTCTTAGGCGTCTCGCAGTACAGACATTGCAATTTATTGCCCTGGCCACATCTGCAGTCCTCATGCCTACTTGCAGCATGCCTAAGGCATATTCATGCAGATGAGCGGGGTCCCTGTGCATCTTTCTTTTGGTGTTTTTCAGAGTCAGTAGAAAGGCCTCTTTAGTGTCCTAAGTTTTCATAACTGTGACCTTAATTGCCTACCGTCTGTAAGCTGTTCGTGTCTTAACGACCATTCCACAGGTGCATATTCGTTTAATTGTTTATGGTTCATTGAACAAGCATGGGAAACAGTGTTTAAACCCTTTACAATGAAGATTTGTGAAGTTATTTGGATTTTTACAAATTATCTGTGAGGGACGAGATCCTTAAAAGGGCCTTGAGTTTAATTAAGTCAAAGCTAGTGATAATGGACAATGGAAAAATATGATGGGATGTCTTTGTGGAAATATATATGTATATGTGTATTTTTAAATCCATATCATTATTTACTGTTATCTACAATATGTTTCACAATATCATTCAGCACATTTAATTTTACTGGTTTTCTAAGCATATAAACTGTAAACGAATGAATTTACATGCATTTTATTATTCATATATAATTCATTTAATATTCATATTTTGACATATCATTTTATAGATATTTGATATCAGTCCCCATTTAACTAGGCCTATCTTCCATTACTAGTAAATGAAGCAGACATAATGTAAATTCATGTATAGTTTTTTCGATGATTTACAAATTCCAATACGAAATTAGTTTAGTCTAATTGGGCAACTCAACCAGCTGGTTGCGATATTTCAAATCAAATTGTATTGGTCACATACACATATTTAGCAGATGTTATTGTGGGTGTAGGGAAATGCTTTTCAATGCATTTATCTATCAAAGTTTAAATTATGTAAACAACAATTCTTTACTTATGGTATATACTGAGGCTAAATATACATATTTTGCAGCATTTGTTTGTTTATATGATTTGATGGTGTGCCAGTTACAGCATTAAACAATCTGTGTATTTGGTCATTTTTAGATAGAAAGTTTATTACTTCATAATCAGGACAGCAATCAGTTTTGCGAGCAGCACCGCATGGTTGAAGCAGGAGATCCTCACTCCCTAAACACTACCAAACGATCAAAAACATTACTTTTGAGATGGGGGTGAAATCCAAATGTGTGCTATATTCACTATTCATTGTAATAGCTGCCATGGCTATTATATTGATACATTACTAACTCAAACACTTTCAATCTGGAAAAATGTGAAGTGGTTGATGGTGATTAAATTATGTGAAATAAAAAGCATATATTGCCCCCCAATCTGATAGTGGGGTGGTAGAGGCCTGCTAGTCTCCCTTATGGCTCAGCTCAGGTGACTACATACACTATAGACACACAATGCATTCGGAAATTATTCAAACCCCTTGACTTTTTCCACATTTTGTTACGTTACAGCCTAATTTTAAAATTGATTAAATAGTATTTTTCCCCCTCAGCAATCTACACACAATACCCCATAATGACATAGCAATGGGTCTGAATACTTATCTAAATAAGGTGTTTCTGTTTCTCATTTGTAAAAACTTCTAAAAAACAGTTTTTGCTTTGTCATTGTGGGGTATTTTGTGTAGATTGATGAGGATTTTTATATATATACAGTGGGGAGAACAAGTATTTTTTATACACTGCCGATTTTGCAGGTTTTCCTACTTACAAAGCATGTAGAGGTCTGTAATTTTTATCATAGGTACACTTAAACTGTGAGAGACGTAATCTAAAACAAAAATCCAGAAAATCACATTGTATGATTTTTAAGTAATTCATTTGCATTTTATTCCATGACATAACTATTTGATCACCTACCAACCAGTTTGATCACCTACCAACCACTTTCACAGACATGTTCGTTTTTCTGTAAGAATCCCTTCTGTTCTCCACTCATTACCTATATTAACTGCACCTGTGTGAACTCGTTACCTGTATAAAAGACACCTGTCCACACACTCAATCAAACAGACTCCAACCTCTCCACAATGGCCAAGACCAGAGAGCTGTGTAAGGACATCAGGGATATAATTGTAGACCTACACAAGGCTGGGATGGGCTACAGGACAATAGGCAAGCAGCTTGGTGAGAAGGCAAAAACTGTTGGCGCAATTATTCAAAAATGGAAGAGGTTCAAGATGACGGTCAATCACCCTCGGTGTGGGGCGCCATGCAAGATCTCACCTTGTGGGGTATCAATGATCATGAGGAAGGGGAGGGATCAGCCCAGAACTACACGGCAGGACCTGGTCAATGACCTGAAGAGAGCTGGGACCACAGTCTCAAAGAAAACCATTAGTAACACACTACGCCATCATGGATCAATCCAGCGCATGTCCAGGCCCGTCTGAAGTTTGCCAATGACCATCTGGATGATCCAGAGGAGGAATGGGAGAAGGTCATTTGGTCTGATGAGACAAAAATAGGGCTTTTTGGTCTAAACTCCACTCGCCATGTTTGGAGGAAGAAGAAGGATGAGTACAACCCCAAGAACACCATCCCAACTGTGAAGCATGGAGGTGGAAACATCATTCTTTGGGGATGCCTTTCTGCAAAGGGGACAGGATGACTGCACCGTATTGAGGGGAGGATGGATGGGCCATATATCACGAGATCTTGGCCAACAACCTCCTTCCCCCAGTAAGCGCATTGAAGATGGGTCGTGGCTGGGTCTTCCAGCATGACAATGACCCGAAACTCACAGCCAGGGCAATTAAGGAGTGGCTCCGTAAGAAGCATCTCAAGGTCCTGGAGTGGCCTAGCCAGACTCCAGACCTGAACCCAATAGAAAATCTTTGGAGGGAGCTGAAAGTCCGAATTGCCCAGCGATAGCCCCGAAACCAGAAGGATCTGGAGAAGGTCTGTATGGAGGAGTGGGCCAAAATCCCTGCTGCAGTGTGTGCAAATATGGTCAAGAACTACAGGAAAAGTATGATCTCTGTAATTGCAAACAAAGGTTTCTGTACCAAATATTAAGTTCTGCTTTTCTGATGTATCAAATACTTATGTCATGCAATAAAATGTCTTGGCTGATTTCTTTTGATTTTCCAATGATGTCAAGCAAAGAGGCACTGAGTTTGAAGGTAGGCCTTGAAATACATCCACAGGTACACCTCCAATTGACTCTAAAGCCATGACATGGCTTCTCCGCTATGCAATCTGGTTTCAGAGCTGGTCATGGGTGCATCTCAGCCATGCTCAATGTCCTAAATGTCGTCATAACCGCCATCGATAAGAGACATTACTGTGCAGCCGTATTCATCGACCTGACCAAGGCTTTCGACTCTGTCAGTCACCACATTCTTATTGGCAGACTCGACAGCCTTGGTTTCTCAAATGATTGCCTCGCCTGGTTTACCAACTACTTCTCTGATAGAGTTCAGTGTGTCAAATCGGAGGACCTGTTGTCTGGACTTCTGGCAGTCTCTATGGGGGTTCCACAGCGTTCAATTCTCCGGCCGACGCTCTTCTCTGTATACATCAGTGATGTCGCTCTTGCTGCTGGTGATTCTCTGATCCACCTCTACTCAGACGACACCATTCTGTATAACTAACCTCCAGACGAGCTTCAATGCCATTACAACTCTCCTTCCGTGGCCTCCAACTGCTCTTAAATGCAAGTAAAACTAAATGCACGCTATTCAATCGATTACTGCCCGCACCTGCCCACCCGTCCAGCATCACTACTCTGGACGGCTCTGACTTAGAATACGTGGACAACTACAAATAACTGGGTGTCTGGTTAGACTGTAAACTCCCCTTCCAGACTCACATTAAGCATCTCCAATCCAAAATTAAATCTATAATCGGCTTCCTATATCGCAACAAATCATCCTTCACTCATTGCTGCCAAACATACCCTCGTAAAACTGACCATTCTACCGATCCTCGACTTCGGCGATGTCATCTATAAAATAGCCTCCACCACTCTACTCAACAAATTGGATGCAGTCTATCACAGTGCCATCCGTTTTGTCACCAAAGCCCCATACACTACCCACCACTGCGACCTGTACGCTCTCGTTGGTTGGCCCTCGCTTCATACTCGTCGCCAAACCCACTGGCTACAGGTTATCTACAAGTCTCTGCTAGGTAAAGCCCCGCCTTATCTCAGCTCACTGGTCACCATAGCATCACCCACTCGTAGCACGCGCTCGAGCAGGTATATCTCACTGGTCACCCCCAAAGCCAATTCCTCATTTAGTCGCTTTTCCTTCTAGTTCTCTGCTGCCAATGACTGGAACGAACTGCAAAAATCACTGAAGCTGGAGACTCATATCTCCCTCACTAGCTTTAAGCACCAGCTGTCAGAGCAGCTCACAGATCACTGCACCTGTACATAGCCCATCTGTAAACTGCCCATCTATCTACCTCATCCCCATACTGTATTTATTTATTTATCTTGCTTCTTTGCACCCCAGTATCTCTACTTGCACATTCATCTTCTGCACATCTACCATTCCAGTGTTTTAATTGCTATATTGTAATTACTTCGCCACCATGGCCTATTTATTGCCTTAACACCCTTATCTTACCTCATTTGCACTCACTGTATATAGACTTTTTTGTTTTATTTTTCTACTGTATTATTGACTATGTTTTGTTTATTCCACATGTAACTTTGTGTTATTGTTGTATGTATCAAATTGCTATGCTTTGTCCTGGCCAGGTTGCAACTTGTTCTCAACTAGCCTAGCTGGTTAAATAAAGGTGAAATTAAATAAAATAAAAAACATAATTCTCTGGAGTTTTCTAAGCTGTTTAAAGGCACAGTCAACTTAGTGTATGTAAACTTCTGACCCACTGGAATTGTGATACAGTGAAATAATCTGTCTCTAAACAATTGTTGGAAGAATTACTTGTGTCATGCACAAAGTAGATGTCCCAACCGACTTACCAAAACTATAGTTTGTTAACAAGAAATTTATGGAGTGGTTGAAAAACGAGTTTTGATGACTCCAACCTAAGTGTATGTAAACTTCCGACTTCAACTGTAATTAGATTGGTAAAAACGGAAGTCAGTGGTTGTATAATTGATTCATTAATGCATACATGACTGTCTCTGAAAAAAGATGAATGTGAAATGTGAAATGTAATTATACCTCAAAAGATCTGTCTGGGTCAAGTGCCATTCTGTGACTTTGTCGTTTTTGTTGTTGCTGTGGTATCGAGTGTTGTGATGGTATTGAGTGTCATGATACTTAACCTGGTATCAAAGTCAAACTTCTGCTATCATGACAACTCTGCTATTTTCTGGGCAGTCTTCTCTAGATCGTTCCACTCTAAGCCGGTTCTCTTTGTATCTGCCTCAAGCTCCCACCTCCAGGTGTTTCTCGTTTCATTTTGCCAGCCTTGTGAGTTCCAGGATCCAGCTTGCCTGGTGATGTTGGAAACACCTGGACACCTATTCCCTTTTATAGTGCACTAGTTGTGTTTCCTTAATAATGCACTTCTTTGGACCAGGGCCCATAGAGGCTTTGATCAAACATAGTACTCGGTAGGCCTATAATAGGGAATAGGGTGTCATTTGAGGGGGTTGCTTTTGTTATCTTCAGATAATAATCAGGTACATTTAGCATACTTATAAGAGTAGAGTAACTTAGCTACTGAATAGATGTACTACATTAATTTGCATTAGAATAATTTTAAAAAATGTTTTTGTTTTTAAGGGCACTCAGGTGTTTCTGCAAATATGAAGAAAAAGAACTCCCACAAGTAAGCCAGGAATCCCCTACTTACCTTAGCTATTATGTACCCGTTGTGATTGTGCATTTGTACAACATTCAGCATTCAACTGTTTTGAATAGACATTTTGCTTAGTAGGCCTATTAAATGAATAGCTAAAACCATCTGCAGCCTACTTTTGACTACGTAGAGAACAGTGGATAAGATACATAGATTATTTAGTCTAGTAGTGCCACGCTGAATACCTGAATATCTGATACTGGTCTTTAGTGGCCTGCTGAAGCGAATACTGGGCTAGTATCAGCTGTGCAGTGACACACTACCATGGTATGGTCAGTACTATATTCACACTTCAAAGTACACAGTCTTTACGGGTCTCATGTAGACAGATCCAGGGAATGAAAGCCATAGGCTATATATTGCCATGGGCTACAATGCATCTTGGAAAGTATTCAGACGCCTTGCCTTTTTCCACATTGTTACCTTACAGTCTTATTCAATACATTTTTTTAAATCCTTATAAATCTACACACCATACCCCATTATGACAAAGCAAATAAAGGTGTGTAATTTTTGCAAATGTATTAAAAATAAAAGAAGAAATAACTTATTTACAAAAGTATTCAGACTCGAAATTGAGCTCAGGTGCATCCTGTTTCCATTGGTCATCCTTGAGATGTTTCTACAACTTGATTGGAGTCCACTTTTGGTAAATTCAATTGATTGGGCATGATTTGGAAAGGCACACCTGTCTATATAAGGTCCCACAGTTGACAGTGCATGTCAGAGCAAAAACAAAGCCACGAAGGTCTCTCAGACCATGAGAAACAAGATTATCTGGTCTGATGAAACCAAGATTGAACTCTTTGCTATCGTGCTATAGGGATGTTTTTCAGCGGCAGGGACTGAGACTAGTCAGGTTCGAGGGAAAGATGAACGGAGCAAAGTACAGAGAGATCCTTGATGAAAACCTGTTCCAGAGCGCTCAGTACCTCAGACTGGGGGTGAAGGTTCACCTTCCAATGGGAATACCAAGACAACGCAGTAGTGGCTTCAGGACAAGTCTCTGAATGCCCTTGAGTGGCCCAGCCAGAGCCTGGACTTGAACCCGATCAAACATCTCTGGAGGGACCTGAAAATACCTGTGCAGTGACTCTCCCCATCCAATCTGACAGAGCTTGAGAGGATCTGCAGGGAAGAATGGGAGAAACTCCCCAAATACAGGTGTGCCAAGCTTGTAGCGTCATACCCAGACTCAAAGTTGTAATCAATGCCAAAGGTGCTTCATCACAGTACTGAGTAAAGGGTCTGAATACTTATGTAAATGTGATATTTCCGTTTTTGCTTTGTCATATGTGGTATTGTGTGTAGATTGATGAGAGGGAAAAAATGTGTTCATCAATTTTAGAATGAGGCTGTAACGTAACAATGGGGGAAAAGTCAAGGAGTCTGAATACTTTCCAAATGCACTGTATATATTTAATCAATTCAATATTGTAGTCTATTTGCTGTACTATGAAATGGATCTAGTTAGATTAGTAGCTAATGTAAGGGACTGACAGCCATCAGGTTTTCACCCTTTTCATTGGCTAAGTGGATGTTTGTTCCCCAAATTCCCCTTTTTCATAAGTTATCTGAAACATCGTTCAGGAAACAAAAGAACAGCATGGGCCCCAACAAGGCAGTGTCGTCGGCGCCACGGCGTAACATCGTGGGCTGTCGTATCCAGCACATCTGGAAGGAGGGGAGCGCTACATCTCAGTCGCAGTGGAAAGGCACGGTGCTGGACCAGGTGCCCGTCAACCCCTCGCTCTACCTCATCAAGTACGACGGCTTCGACTGTGTCTATGGCCTGGAGCTGCATAAAGATGAGAGGGTACAGGGCCTCGAGGTGCTCCCTGACCGTCAATGTAAGACCTTTTGGTCTATGTATACATGTTGTTTATGTCGATTGTCATTTGGTATTGATTGATTAACACAAAGTCGCAGACAAGTTTCTATTTGTGCTCTAATGGTGTTACACCGTTCATGGTTCTCCTCAAATGTTAATAATATGAATTGTGAGTTTGATCGTTGATATTCGCGAGTTAGTAAGTCTTCCAATGTATACGTTAAATGTGGCAAATAACCTTGAAACTAGATGGTACCATGTACTCTGTTGCAGCCTCTACGCGCATCAGCGACGTCAACCTGGCTGACACGATGATAGGGAAGGCAGTGGAGCACATGTTTGAGACGGAGGACGGAACTAAAGACGAGTGGAGGGGCATGGTTCTGGCCCGGGCACCCATCATGAATACCTGGTTCTTTATCACCTACGAGAAAGACCCCGTCCTGTACATGTACCAGCTCCTAGACGACTACAAGGAGGGAGACCTGAGGATCATGCCTGACTCAAGTTAGTCCTGTCCTTGGAGTTAGGCTGCACTTCAAAATGACAATAGACCACTCTCTCTCTCTTGATTGTAAAGACTGCTTAAAGCTAAGATGTGTGTACGGGTTTATGAACATTTTATAAGCATGCATGAGCCTTTATAACGTCTATACTCGCCTGATGATGGGTGGGTTGCTTTTCATGATGATAACAGGCTACTCTCTCTTCATGATAAAAGCGTTGTGTTCTTCAAGGTCTCTCTTGTAAAAGAGATGAGCCAGGTTGAATAAATAGATAGGTGAACATGTTTGAGTTTCCAATGATTTCCCACGAATGAGTTACATATGGCAAATGAACTTAAACTTGTGTTGTTGTTTGTCTCTTAGATGACGCTACGCCGGCGGAGCGGGAGCCGGGGGAGGTGGTGGACAGTCTGGTGGGGAAACAGGTTGAGTACGCTAAAGAGGACGGCTCCAAACGAACCGGCATGGTCATCCACCAGGTGGAGGCCAAACCCTCCGTCTACTTCATCAAGTTCGACGACGACTTCCACATCTACGTCTACGACCTGGTCAAGACCTCCTAAGGGCCACCTTTGACCTATGACCCCCTTTTCACACTACTGAGTCGAATCGAGCAGTGCTGGTCTGTTTACGTGTCTATCCGCCATTGCTGAAAAGGACTATGTGGGGGAAAAATATTTCATAGCGAGCCAGTATAGCCTGGTTCGGGTCAGCACGGTAGTGTGAAAAGGCTACTGGGTCGATGGGCCCAGAGGACAGGAGGCCTGTCTGGGGAGTTAACGATGGATGCGGAGGTTGTGGGGAAACTCTACCATGCAGGAAAGACGATCAAGCACCACCATCACCACATGGAACCTTATCTTATCCACCAATTTTCCCAAAATATCTCTTCAACGTTTCGTGCAAATGCTTCTTTGAGATGTGACAGACGGACAGCTGGATTGGATATTTCACTGAAGCCTTTGGATTTCTAGTCATGAAACATCTCTGATAGCTCTAGTCAGAGAAGGAAAAAGGGGGCACTGTGCATCTGAATTAGTGGCCACAATTTGTTTCGTCCACTGTCTATCCCCTGTAGTTGAGTGATCCTATGGATACATCCCATCAATCTCTAAGGGAAGACAGGGAAAAGATATCAAGCCTTATATTTGCACACTGCATATAAAGTTGGTTGGCATCTCATTCGATTTTTTTCAGTGATTTGATGACCAAGCCAGTCATAACAATGTATCTCCTATATATGTGTGAGTGTATGAGCTCTTGTGTTCATTTTTTTTTTTTGTACTTGTGTTCATTTTTGTTTTTTTTGTACATGCAGTTCTGGAGTCCCCATATCTTACGGTGGTCAGTAACTACAGTAGTTGGGTTTGTTTCAGTCTCGTAGAATCATTCAAACCCTGACTATGATTACATTTGTTTCTTTGTGATGTTGAAAGATATGCAACAACATATGCAGTGAGCAAAGAAATGTGTGGAAGTTACGAGAGGGAGGTGTCCAGTGTTTTAAAAGGATGCTTTGGGATTTTGGCAATGAGGCCCCTCATTTACTTCCCCAGAGTCAGATGAAGTCGTGGATACCATGTGTATGTCTCTGCGTGCAGTTTGAAGGAAGTTGCTAACTAGCTCTAATGCAATTGCTAACTAGCGTTAGCATAATGACTGGACGTCATTGCCAAAATCCCAAAATCCCAAGGTATCCCTTTGATTCAAACGTTTTATTTTATTTCCAAGAACTTGTTTACTTTATACTGTATTTAATGTACATTCATAGAAAATGATAGTTTGATACAGATTTAGTTCTATCACAGCACTAATTTCAAAAAATCTTCTTAGAAAACAGAGGATTTAAGAGCACTTGTTTGTTTGAGTTTTTTTTGTCCGAAAGGACAATTATATTTTGATCATCTCAACAACACTATTCAAAAATGGTTAACCAGTGAGAGCGTTAATCTGTTGTCCTGAGAAAGATTTAGTTTAATATGCCTTGCCAAATCCCTCGACCCTTATAATTCATTATTCATTCATAATAACAGCAATAATTATTCAGATAATAATTGTTTATTGTTGTTCCTGTATTCATATGTTTACAACAGTTTGTTTTGTTGGGAAAATCTATTTTCATTACTATTTTTACTTAATCATCACATTCGTCTTGACCTCTGTGTTAAACACACTTTCTGTTTAATTGTTCTAGTAACATTTTAGTAAACTGTTTTCTCATGCCTTTTAAAAACTGAAGACGGTATGGTAAAAGCACTGCAAAGTAAGACGATTATTTAGAAGTGAAAATTCCATACCAGCTCCTGAAAAGTGTTCTAAATTCAGCAGTACCAGTACAACAGCACTAGAGTGATTTTTGAAACTTTTTCACACAACTGTTAATACACAAGAAGTATTCAACACTTTAAATGCAACACCCACTTTATGGAGTGCATGAAATATTGCAATTGAGGAAAGGTTTACTCGCCCTGAAAGAGATTTTTATTTGCTGCGTGTGTGTGTGTGTGTGTGTGTGTGTGTGTGTGTGTGTGTGTGTGTGTGTGTGTGTGTGTGTGTGTGTGTGTGTGTGTGTGTGTGTGTGTGTGTGTGTGTGTGTGTGTGTGTGTGTGTGTGTGTGTGTGTAACCAAACTACATGTACCACCAGATGACCTCTTAGTATGCTCCTTTAGGGACGTTACCCCTGTTGTCAGAGAAACAGTGGGCAACTAAGTGGTCTAGAACCTCTAAGATACAGATACTGTTAATTAGTTAGTACCGTAAACGTTCCATGTGACTGTAACTCCCAACACTCCACCCTTACTGCTTTCTCCATGCCCTCCATGACACTGAAGCAGTGTATGTTCAGATGCAGTCTCCGAAGAGGGGTAGTTCTGTCCTTTACAGTATTCTGCGTAGTAACAGAACAGATGAGCTGTTGTGACTGATTTTGAGATGAAGTCCCTCTGTTAGAGGAGTAGCTAATGCTTACTCTATAGAGAATACACAAACTATGACTGAATGGTAGCTTTAGGGATGGATAGAAAAACCTGAGAGTATGTATATCGGTTATAATAAAGATTAGAATTTGAAGACCGCATACAGTATAAAGCCCCTCTATACCAGAAAAGCTACACACAAGTAAATATCTTCTATAACCTGTTGTATTCCAAGCCGCAAACTGATTTGTGTTTTATGCAAGATGTCACCTTCAGAAAACAATTGAAAGGGTTTGATGAATTGGCCTTTCACACTTGCATACTGTAGTGTTGTACTGTGTTTGATGTCAGTTCATTGTGGGATAGAAAAAAAGACCATTTGTTTTGCATGAGTAGCGAAAACAGAACTGTAAGTGGAAGTTAGTGTGAAAAGTGAGATGCATGTGTGTATCTCTCATTTTTTTAAAGTTTTTCTATGTTCAGTGTGTTTCTTATTGTGACATTCCCTTTCATTCCCTTTTCTTTGCATTTCTAAAGAAAAACAGTCATTTTTTTGTATTCAATTTTTTACCCTGCTGTATGTGTTGTATGTGGTGACTACATAATGGCCACAGGGTGGTGGTGTTACACAGTATTTGAGGGATTATGTCTTTCACATACCAAACTGATGTTGTCCAAAATAATTATTTATATGTATCTCTTTTGAGTGCCACAAGGAAAATATGAACTCAAAGAAAAAGGCCTTATGAAATTGGTAGGGGTGGGGAAATGTTTATATATATATATGGTGTGTAAGTGTATGCATGTGTGTGGATGTATAAGGTAGGTAGCACATCTTAGTTACATATCCGAGGAATAAATAATGTACATAGACATTTTTCAGAAAAATACACTACAAAAGTATGTGGACACCCCTTCAAATTAGTGGATTCACCTATTTAATCCACACAGGTTGCTGACATGGGGGAAAAAATAGAGCACAAAGCAATGCAATCTCCATAGACAAACATTGGCAGTAGAATGGCCCATACTGAAGAGCTCAGTGACTTTAAATGTGTTACTGTCATGTGATGCCACATTTCTAAGTCAGTTTGTCAAATTCTGGCCATGCAAGAGCTGCCCCTGTCAACTGTAAGTGCTGTTATTGTGAATTGGAAAAGTTTAGGAGCAACAACGGCTCAGCCGTGAAGTGGTAGGCCAGACAAGCTCACAGAGTGGGACTGCCGAGTGTTGATGCACATAAAGAACGTCTGTCCTCGGTTGCAACACTCACTACCAAGTTCCAAACTGCCTCTGGAAGCAACGTCAACACAATAACTGTTTGTTAGGAGCTTCATGAAATGGATTTCCATGGCTGAACAGCCTCACACAAGCCTAAGATAACCATGCGCAATGCCAAGCGTTGGCTGGAGTGGTGTAAAGCTCGCCGCCATTGGTCTCAGTGGAAACGCATTCTCTGGAGAAACTAATCACGCTTCACCATCTGGCAGTCTGACGGAGAAACCTGGCTTTGGCGGATGCCAGGAGAACGCAACCTGCCCGAATGCATAGTGCCAACTGTAAAGTTTGGTGGATGGGGAATAATGGTCATGGTTTGGGCTAGGCCCATTAGTTCCAGTAAAGGGACATTTTAATGGTACAGCATTCAATGACATTGTAGACGATGCTGTGCTTCCAACTTTGTGGCAACAGTTTGGGGAAGGCCCTTTCCTGTACCAGCATGGCAATGCCCCCGTGCACAAAGCGAGGTTCATACAGAAATGGTTTGTCGAGATCCGTGTGGAAGAACTTGACTGGCCTGCACAGAGCCATGACCTCAACCTTAATGAACACCTTTGGGATGAATTGGAATGCCGACTACGACCACACTAATGTTCTTGTGGCTGAATGGAAGCAAGTCCCTACAGCAATGCAACATCTAGTGGAAAGCCTTCCCAGAAGAGTGGAGGCTGTTATAGCAGCAAAGGAGGACCAACTTCATATTAATGCCCATGATTTTTGAATGAGATGTTCGATGAGCCGGTGTCCACATACTTTCTGGCATGTAGTGAATACACTGAACGAAAAATATAAACGCAACATGCAACAATTTAAAAGCTTTTACTGAGTTACTGTTCATGTAAGGAAACCAGTCAATATGAATACATTCATTAGGCCCTAATCTATGGATTTCACATGACTGGGTAGGGGCACAGCCATGGATGGGCCTGGGAGGGCATAGTCCTACCAACTTGGGAGCCAGGCATACCCACTTGGGAGCCAGGCCCACCAACTGGGGAGCCAGGGCCCAGCCAATCAGATTGTTTTTTCCCCACAAAGGGACTTTTTTAGAGACAGAAATACTCCTCAGACGATCCGACATGAACAAGCCTGATGTGGAGGTCCTGGGCTGGTGTGGTTACACATAGTCTGCAGTTGTGAGGCAGGTTGAATGTACTGCCAAATTTTCTAAAAAGACAGTGGTAGAGCAATGGACATTACATTTTCTGGCAGCAGCTCTGGTGGACATACCTGCAGTTAGCTTACCAATTGCACACCACCTTAAAACTTGAGACAATTGTGGCATTGTGTTGTGTGATAAAACTGCACATTTTAGAGTGGACTTTTATTGTCCCCAGCACAAGGTGCACCTGTGTAATGATAATTCTGTTTAATCAGCTTTTTGAAATGCCACACCTGTCAGGTGGATGGATTAACTTGGCAAATGAGAAATGCTCAGTAACAGGGATGTAAACAAATTTGTGCACACAATTTTATAGGAATACGCTTTTTTGTGCGTATAGAACATTTCTGGGATATTTTATTTCAGCTCATGAAACATGGGATCAACACTTTACATGTTGCGTTATATTTTTGTTCAATATATATAATTAGGGTTTTCATCTCTCAGTTACACTTAATTGTGTTTAAAAAAAAATAAAAACGATATGATTTAATATTGGCCTTTTGGATGATGTTGCTCTTTAATAACTTTGTAAAATACAGTGCAATTGGCTGGTTGCAGATACATGTAATGTATAGTTGATTCTTCATGTTCGTTGTTGTCTACTTGGCTTCTATTGACCGCATCATCTTTTATTGTTCTGAAGAATGTAGATAGTTAATTTTATTTGAATGTACACACATTTAAAAACATATACTTTTTATATAATTATTATGTAAGTATCCATATAACATTTGAACAAATTAAAACTTTATGTGAAGTTGTATGTTGGTCTCTCTTGTCGTGGTTTCTCTCCTTTTAGGATGACAGACTAGTCTAATTGATAGTCTGTAATATTCATGAGGCTATTTGTATTGTGTTAATATTACAGATTGCACCTTTAAATAGTTCTGTAGAGGACGGAGGACACTGATTGGCCTCACGAGATGTCAATCAAATTGACCGTTTTTTTTAAGCCAACCAACATCAGCAAGCGCCACACAGCAGTGAGTACAGTTTGTTATGACCAGGTTATGACTGGGAGTAAAGTGATTCAAATAGTGGTTGAACACTGAAAACTATGCCCGTGTTGTACTTGGACGAGTGATTAAGCGTCTTGCTTCAAAGTAACGGTTCACGGCGAGTAAAGCTGCAACGGTGACCGTCCTGAACTGGTTTTGGCTACAGTTGCCTAGTTCGTTACTGTTGCGCGTGTTCACTGACCCGACCATGGTGGAGGTATTTGTTGGGAAAACTCTCCTCAATAAAGAAGGGGATCTTATAGACCCAGAAGAAGCTCTCAGGAATAAAGTCGTGGGAATATATTTTTCTGCCGGCTGGTGCCCGCCTTGTCGAGATTTCACCCCTATTCTATGCGATTTTTACACGGAACTTGTCGAGGAGAGCGAACCACCTGCACAGCTAGAAATCGTTTTCATATCTTCTGACAAGTCGAGTGATGATATGGTGGAGTATTATCATGACATGCACGGAGATTGGCTGGCCCTGCCTTGGACGGATCAATACAAACAGTAAATTCTTATGACTGTCTCATCTTTCATGTAGCCTATTCCCATTTGAGTTATTGGAAAGGGATAGTATTGATAAACATGGTTGAACTGGTCTTAGGCCTATATACTTTCCTCCACTGTCGAGCCATAGTACAGAGATTGTAAGCAACAGGCTTTGTAAGAGGTTTATGGGTCACCCTTTGAGGGATTAGGTTTAAAAATAGGGCAATGTCTCTACCTGCCTGATGAGACAAGTGATTGGAGCTCAGGAAGGCTAGCCTACTGTATTCCTCTGCTCGATTGGGACCTGTATTTTGTATGGTATAATCCATAGAGTTATAAAGTCATGATTATGCCCTGTGCTCTTCCACTTTCCCTCCAGTGATTTAAAGAAGAGATTCAATATCACAGCGGTCCCAAAGCTGGTGATTGTGAAGGAGAATGGAGACGTAATCACAGACAAGGGAAGGAAACAGATCCGGGACCAGGGACTAGCCTGCTTCAGGAGCTGGTTGGAGGTGGCCGAAGTGTTCCAGAACTTTAAAGCTTTATAGACATTCTAGAGTACATAGTTCTACATTATAGAGCACCTTCCTTCTTCTGACTTATAAAAACAATAATTTTTGAACAATAGTGGCAATACTAAACTTCTGCACTACAACAAAATAGGGCTTTTTTTCCTTCTTAAATAGGCTTTTATAATACCAGCTGCAATAGAAACAATGAACAGACATGAGTGGCTTATATTTTCAGAATACATATTTTGAGGTGTTCGGCTATTTTTATATTTTGTTTTATATGACTTAAAATGCACACTAATTAAATCCTTTGCTGTCTGTTTACAGTGTAGTTATTGTTGACTGTGGAGTCTTGTGTTGTTGTGTTATGTATGGAACATTCATGTCACTGTCATTCCCCAGTGTGCCATTAGTATGCTTCTAGGAAAGCCCATAGGATAGTATTTCCACCTTGGCTAATACACCTGAGTGTCACTCCTCATTGCCTTTGCACCTCTTTGCATTTAAGCATCATTTTGTTTTACTTGTAAATTGGCAAGCTCCTCAACTTTGATTATGATAGTCTAGTCACTCAGCACACATCCCAGTCTCTGTAGATTTGATTGTTTTTAAGGTTACCTAAGGGCCTTCTTGTAATCATGCAAAGCAGGCTCCAGAGATTCTATCATGACAAATCATGTTGATGTACGTGAATTGAAAAATGTCCTCTTGATGACTGTAAACCGAGGTAAGGTAATGCTAATATCTTTGCACTTTATTTCAGGGATTTTATGGCAAGTTCACTTAATAACCTCAAGATGTCGCCATAGACTCACCTATGAGAGTACATCCTCAGCTAAAGATTGTTTGAAACAGCACTACCTCTCATTGCCTCCTAGGTTGTATGTTTTTCAACCTTATTTTGAGAGAACATTTATTGGAAACAATGCCCTTTTAAAATAACATTTTAAGAGAGTTTCTATTGCAGGGGACAGGGAAACAGGGAAACTATAGTTTGAGGGGGATTTGACCAAATGTTAAGCTGAATTTGACTCTTTGAAGTAAATGAAGCTTTACAAATTGGAGGAATTTTGTGTTAAACAAATCTCTCAAAACGACATTGGCATAGCCCTTGCTAAGTAAGCTCCTCCCCTCCGATTACATTATGGTCTGACTGAAATACTGCCTATATAGTGCTTAGTGGGCCATTCGGTCTTCGGTTGAATATTTTGCAATAATGGGGAATTATGTCGATCTGTGGAAGAAACGTGCCGTCCTTACTCAACTGAAGTGCCTTTAGGTCATCGTCTTGACCATGAAAATGTCTATTTGGGCTTTGATTAAAGTTTTTTTCATTTGTCAAGGTAGGCAACAGGTGATCAGAGCTACCTTTCAACCTTGTTCACCGGTCTGACAGCTGCTCTATGTAACTGTAGCGAGCTGCCGTCAATTTAGTCATTAAAGAGGCTTGAACTAGTGAGCGTATGATTACGGGGCTAGCTCAAACCTGTGCCATATAGGTCAAGACCTCTCGACAGAGGCCATAGTTTGCTCATGTAGGTTTCCGAGAAGCTATAGTCTTACCAGGTATGAGGCGAAGAGTCCCTCCGATGCTAGACAAAACGGACAATATACGATATTGGTTAGCTCTTCTTGATGGGACCATGATATATCACTTTCCCCAGAGAGCAAACTAAAACCCCTTCGGCTGTTTGACCAGTTTACACTGCTTGAATGCATGGCACACACTCACTTGCGCCTTCCCCAAGAGTATGCGCAGACCGGCTGGCTGGAGTGTTTACGGACATATTCAATCTCTCTCTGTCCCAGTCTGCTGTCCCCACTTGCTTCAAGATGTCAACCATTATTCCTGTACCCAAGAAAGCAAAGGTAACTGAGCTAAATGGCTATTGCCCTGTAGCACTCACTTCTGTCATCATGAAGTGGTTTGAGAGGCTTTCTTTTGCTTCTTAATGTTTTTTATTTAACCTTTACTTAAGTAGGCAAGTCAGTTAAGAACAAATTCTTACTGACAATGAGAGGCTAGTTAAGGATCATATCACCTCTAACGTGACACCCTAGACCCACGTCAATCCCCCCCCCCAATAGATCCACAGACAACGTAATCGCAGTCACACTGCACATTGCCCATTGCCCATTGCCCATTGCCCGATCCCATCTGGACCAGAGGAATCTATGTAAGAATGCTCTTCATTGACTATAGCTCAACATTCAACACCATAGTACCCTCTCAGCTCAGGTCCCTGGGTCTGAACGCGGCCCTCTGAAACTGGATCCTGGACTTTCTGGCGGGCCGCCCCCAGGTGGTGAAAGTAAGACAAAACACCTCCATTTTGCTGATCCTCAACACAGGCCCCATAAGGGTGCGTGCTCAGCCCCCTCCTGTACTACCTGTTCACCCATGACTGCATGGCCACGCATACCTTAAACTCAATCATGACGTTTTCAGATGACACAACATAAGTAGGCTTGATTATCAAAAATGACGAGACAGCCTACAGGGAGGAGATGAGGACCCTGGGAGAGTGGTGCCAGGAAAAGAACCTCTAACTCAACATCAACAAAACAAAGGACCTGATCGTGAACTTCAGGAAACAGCAGAGGGAGCACGCACCTATGCACCTATCCACATTGACTGGACCGCAGTGAAGAAAGTGGAAAGCTTCAAGTTCCTCGGCATACATATCACTGACGATCTGAAATGTTCCACCCACACAGACAGTGTGGTGAAGAATGCGCGACAGCGCCTCTTCAACCTCAGGAGGCTGAAGAAATTTGGCTTGCCCCCAAAAGCCTCACAGATTTTATATATGCACAATTGAGAGCATCCTATCGGGCTGGATCACCACCTGGTATGGCAACTGCACCGCCCGCAACCGCAGGGTTCTCCAAAGGGTGGTGCAGTCTGCCCAACGCATCACCGGGGACAAACTACCTGCCCTCCAGGACACCTACAGCCCCAATGTCACAGGAAGGCCAAAAATATCATCATGGACATCAACCACCCGAGCGAGCCACAGCCTGTTCACCACGCTATCATCCAGAAGGCGAGGTCAGCACAGGTGCATCAAAGCTGGGACTGAGAGACTGAAAAACAGCTTCTATCTCAAGGCCATCCGTCTGTTAAATAGCCACCACTAGCCGGCTTCCACCCGGCTTCCACACTGTTACGCAACCCTGCACCGGCTGCTGCCCTATATACATAGACTTACTGCTTTACTCATCTCATATGTATATACTGTATTCTATTTGACTGTATTTTAGCCAGTGTCACTCCGACATTGCTCAATCTAATATTATATAGTTATATTATTATATAAATAATTCCATTATTTTAATGTTAGATTTGTGTGTATTGTTGTGAATACTTTTAAATACTACTGCACTATTGGATCTAGGAACACAATTATTTTGCTACACCCGCAATAATATCTGCTAAATATGTGTATGTGACCAATAACATTTGATTTGATTTGCTTGAGTCAGACTTCCCAAGTATCCAAATGAACTGTCTGACCGCAACCACTGCTCTGTGACCGGTTCTCAGTGTGCTTCGAGACACAGCCAGTGGGATTGTGTGAGTCGTGAGTGCAGCCCTGATGAATAAACCACTATTTTGTAGCACCGGATGTGGTTTTCATACCGCTGCTCAGCTCTTCTTCTAAACCGCATTGTCAACAGAACAGAGTTGCAACAGGAGGACCTCAGTACTTCCTTTCCTTAACTGACAAGAGACTCATATTACCGAAAATAATGGACCTGATGTTGGGAGCAAAAATAATTAGGCTTTTATCCATCAAATTGATCTTGATTTATCTCCACATGCATTTTAGCCAAGAACAGTTGGCCTACGTTTGACATTTCACCACCACAGTTTTACTTGTTCATACTAGATCAAAGGACAGAATCGAGTGTGGAGCGCTTTATAGCATGCTTGTGTGTCAGGGGCGTATCTCAACTCTCATCTCCCCGATTTCTTCACATGGGATTGTCATGTCTATTTCAGGGCCAGACCAAATAAAATATAGCACAAGTTACGCAACTGAAATTGTGCATAGACAAATCCAGATCCACATGTCTAATGCATTTAGAGATTCAATCAAATAAGACTACTTTCTTGCTGGGCTGTGTATGAACAACCTGGTCTCAGAGAATTTCGTATTATTCTGTAAGTATATCCGAGATACTGAATTTAGTATGATATGTTACGTTTTGTGTGGTTGGCCTATGTTTTAATTTGTGGATGTCCTTCACCCATTTCCATGCAACACAGTCTTACAATCAATTCGTGCATATATGTACAAAATGCATTTCAGCTATAATTTTGTGCATTTTTGTGCGTTTTTCTGGCTTAATTTGTGAGAAAAGACACAAATTTATGTGCTTCTTAATTTGTGCGAAAAGACACAAATTTAACCAGTAGGCTACACACAAGCCTTTTCAACAACCATATAGACGCGATAGTTTATATTTAATTTTTGTTCTTAAACTCGATGTAGGATCAGGCAAAATGCCTTGAGTTGCACACCTTATGCAGGTTTGGTCCTCCGTTGGTTGCCATGTGTCCATATCGAGTGGTGTGGTCATGATGTCTAGGTCCGCTTGTCAACGGATGTGGAAAGCATAGTGCAACCTAGGAGTTTGGTTTCTAGTTTTGAGTCGGTTGATCCACTTCCATCTCTGACACGTGGAAACCGGAGGGGGGAAGGGGGGGTGCACTCCACACATATGCGCGTAGGCCGGAGGGGTCCGGGCGCGGCTGGCCAAAGTTGTGGGCCCGATGGTTGCCCACTTGTAGATTGACCCATTGGTTGGGTTAAAGAGTCGTCTGTCCATAGGGTGGGGGTTAGGGTTAGGTCCAGTTGGAGTTAGGGTTAGGTATAGTTAGTAGAACGGTTAGGGTTAAGGTTAGGGTAAGGTATAGTCGCGTATATGGTTGTTGCAAAGGCTTGTGTGCCTACTGGTTAAATTCGTGTCTTTTCGCACGAATTAAGTAGCACATAAATTAGTGTATTTTCGAAACGAATTGAACCACACAAAAATGCACAAAAACGCACTAAATCTGCTGAAATACATTTTGTACATATATGCGCGAATTGGATGTGAGGCTGGGCTGTTCTATGATATGTTATGAATTACAATTCATATTATATGTCACAAATTTGCAAAACGTACAATAGGGCAAGGGTTAGCTAACATACAAAATAGAGAAAAAGTACTAAGTAGTTGAAAAATGGCTAATTTGTTAAAATGCTAAAGTTGTCTGCGATGACATTTGAACCCACAACCTTTGGGTTGCTAGACATTCAGGTTGTATGCCTACCCATCCACTCTGACTCAAACTTACTTTATCACACTAATTTAAGTGTACCGGATTTATGTTTACTATGTTAAGTTTAGTCTATGAGACCCGGCTGGTATGAAAGCCAGTAGTGTTTCTTATGCTAATGGCATGCTGAATCAGGTAACGACACATCCATTATGTGAGTTGCGAGAGGAGAGGCGGAGGAATCACCGGGGCGGACTCGCGGATCCTGTTCCTGTCAGAGTATACATACACACACACACATACACACTCTTTAGGCTCGTGTTCACGGACTCAGGAGCTCGAAGACCGGTCCAGGTTTGGGTACCGCACCGTGCGCTTCAGCGAACCCCTCCGCTGGAATTAAGAGAAATGGATGAATGAAACGGAAAGGTACGTAGAGATTACAAGGATTATTGTTAAATATTGTCTGTCTAAAGCGTGGGATTGCGATGCTGTGGGTAAGTAGGGTACACTTTGCCATTGGTTGGCTATTGTTTGAGAGTTGCGGTTGATGTGAGCACATGTTGCCATGTACACACAATTAACTGTTCACATTAGGACGTTTAGAGTCTCTTTACTTTAGTGTAAGATTTGGTGAGGAAATTGTTTCGATTTTAACTAGTCAGTTCAGCCATTTCATTTCAATTTGTAAATTTTTTTGGCGTGTGCGTGTGTGTGTGTGTGTGTGTGTGTGTAAAGAGAGGAGACTTGAATAATGGTGCCTTATTCATTGGGACAGGATAGTGGGATGTTTTTTTTAAACGATGGGAGGGCAAGATAATATTGAGAAGAGAATGGACTAATAGAATATGGATAGCCTGGAGTGGAAATGGGATTGTGTCTAATGAGATGAAAGAGGGTAGTGTTGGAATGAGATGAGACAGTATCCTACTCTCACTTCTCCAGCAGTAAGCTATTGGGGATAGAATGGAAGGGGTTTAGTGAAGAGGAGCGGTGTGCACGGTTCTCTCATGTTAATAGACATCAGAATGACACGTTCTCTTCTGTGGGAGAGACAGACGGGCACTCTGACTTAGAGGCATTATGTTGCAACGCTCCTACCTTTTCTTGTGTGACTAGAAACTGTCAATGGTACCACAGGTTACCTATTAGTTCTCTCTTTCTCCATCCCTTTCTCTCTCCCTCTCTCTCTCTCTCTCTCTCTCTCCCCTCTCTCTCTCTCACACACACACACACACACACACACACACACACACACACACACACACACACACATGGGGAGAGAGTGATGAAGTGTAAATCAATAACTGAACAGGGAGAGATCATGATTTAAATTAGTTTTGTGCGCAGTCATGCACCCACACACATTCAGTGCATTCGGAAAGTATTCAGACCCCTTCACTATTTCCACATTAGGTTACGTTACAGCCTCATTCTAAAATAGATTTTTGTGTTTGTTTTCTCATCCTCTACACACGATACCCCATAATGACAGAGCGGAAAAAGGTTTTTAACATTTGACAAATGTATAAAAACTTTTTTTTAATCACATTTACATAAGTGTTCAGACCTTTTACTCAGTACTTTGTTAATGCACCGTTGGCAGTGATTACAGCCTTGAGTCTTCTTGGGTATGATGCTAGAAGCTTGGCATGCCTGTTTTGGAGAGTTTCTCCCATTCTCTCTGCAGATCCTCTCAAACTTTGTCAGGTTGGCTGGGGAGCCTCGCTGCATAGCTATTTTCAGGTCTCTCCAGAGATATTCGATCGGGTTTAAGTCCAGGCTCTGGCTGGGCCACTCAAGGACATTCAGAGACTTGTCCCAAAGCCACTCCTGCGTTGTCTTGGCTGTGTGCTTAGGGTCATTGTCCTGTTGGTAGGTGAACCTTTGCCCCAGTCTGAGATCTGCTCTGGTGCAGGTTTTCATCAAGGATCTCTCTGTACTTTGCTCCGTTAATCTTTTCCTCGATCCTGACTAGTCTCCCAGTCCCTGCCACTGAAAAACATCCCCACAGTATGATGCTGCCACCACCATGCTCCACCGTAGGGATGATGCCAGGTTTGTTCCAGACATGACGCTTGGCATTCAGGCCAAAGAGTTCAATCTTGGTTTCATCAGACCAGAGAATCTTGTTTCTCATGGTCTGAGACTCCTTTAGGTACCTTTTTAGCAAACATCAAGCGGGCTGTCGTGTGCCTTTTACTGAGAAGTTGCTTCCGCCTGGCCGCTCTACCATAAAGGCCTAATTGGTGGAGTGCTGCAGAGATGGTTGTCCTTCTGGAAGGTTCTCCCATCTCCTCAGAGGAACTCTGGAGCTCTTTGAGAGTGACCATCAGGTTCTTGGTCACTTCCCTGACCAAGGCCCTTATCCCACGATTTCTCAGTTTGGCCAGGCGGCCAGCTCTAGGAAGAGTCTTGATGATTCCAAACTTCTTCTATTTAAGAATGTTGGAGGCCACTGTGTTCTTGGGGACCTTCAATGCTGCATAAATGTTTTGGTACCCTTCCCAAAATTTGTGCCCTGACACAATCTTGTTTCTGAGCTCTACACACAATTCCTTCGACCTCATGGCTTGGTTTTTGCTCTGACATGCACTGTCAACTGTGGGACCTTATATAGACAGGTGTGTGCCTTTTCAAATGATGTCCAATCACAGGTGGACTCCAATCAAGTTGTAGAAACATCTCAAGGATGATCAATGGAAACAGGATACGTCGTAGCTCTATTTCAAATGGTCTGAATACTTACATAAATAAGGTATTTATGTTTTTTATTTTTAATAAATTTACAAGCATTTCTAAAAAAACAGTTTTTCCTTAGTCTTTATGGGGTATTGTGTGTAGATTGTTGAGGGAAAAATAAGATTTTTTTAATATGGCTGTAACGTGACAGGCACTGTACATACACACTCATCCAGCCAGCCCACCCACCTCTTGTGGGCGGGTGGGCTGTACATAAATTCTGATGACAATTGGGGAGATTAGCAGTAAAATATTAAAGTCGTGAGAGACTAAAGTGTCAGTATTTGGGTTGTTTCACCATAGATTAACCACGTCACAACATCAGATCTCCTATAGCCTGTAGCTGCAATTCTGCTCTCTTACAATTCAACCTCTTGATTTTAGTCAGGAAAGTTTGGGTTAAGTCCCTCACTGCTAAAATATTTGTCCATAAAAAATCCTGTTGTTTTCTAAACCATGAAAAACCCAACTGGGATTGATTTGAAATTAGTTTTTTATGAATGATTTAGTCAAATATTTTAACTATGAGCACTGGCAGTCAAAAATCAGCCACATTCTATTTTCCTTAGTAGTGTCAGACCCCACGCTGTAGCAGTGAAATGACTAGTAGTCACTTGCCAAACATACACTACATGGCCAAAAGTATTTGGACACCCCTTAAAAATTGTGGATTTGGCTATTTCAGCCAAATCTGTTTCTGACGGGTGTATAAAATCGAGCACACCGCTATGCAATCTCCATAGACAAACACGGGCAGTGAAATGGTCCGCACTGAAGACCTCAGTGACTTTCAACTTTCAATGTGGCACCGTCATAGGATGCTGCCTTTCCAACAAGTCAGTTTGTCAGATTTATGCCCTGCTAGAGCTGCCCCGGTCAAGTGCTGTTATTGTGTTATTGTGAAGCCTCTGGACGTCAGCACAAGATCTGTTCATCGGGAGCTTCCTGAAATGGGTTTCTATGGCCGAGCAGCCGCACACAAGCCTAAGATCCCCATGCGCAATGCCAAGTGTCACGACTTCTATCGAAGGTGGCCCCCCTGCCTGTTCGGGAGGCGCTCGGCGGTCGTCGTCGCCGGTCTACTAGCTGCCACCGATCCCCTTTTCTGTTTGTTATGTCTTATTGGTTGCACCTGTTTCTTGTTTGAGTTTTGGTTCAGGACTATTTAAGCCTGTTAGGCCCGCCTGCTTTTGTGCGGGCTTGTTCTCTGTTAGTCTAGGTTGGTTGCGTGTTATGTTCACTGACTGTTTGGAGCTAAGTTTTGGGTTGGACATATTTGTTTTCGCCTGTTGGTTTTGACGTTACTTTTGGATACCGTAATAAAGTTTGGTTTCCCCCATTATCCTCTGCTCTCTGCGCTTGATTCCACACCCACCACTCCTGGCTGTGTGACACCAAGTGTCAGCTGGAATGGTGTAAAGCTCATCACTATTGGACTATGGAGCAGTGGAAATGTGTTCTCTGGAGTGATGAATCACGCTTCACCATCTGGCAGCCAACGGACGAATCTGGGTTTGGCGGATGCCAGGAGAATTCACGGTGGCAACTGTAAAGTTTTGGCGGAGGAGGAATAATGGTCTGGGGCTGTTTTTCATTGTTCGGGCTAGGCCCCTTAATTCCAGTGAAGGTAAATCTTAAAGCTACAGCATACAATGACATTCTAGACGATTCTATGCTTCCAACCTTGTGTCACAGTTTGGGGAAGGCCCTTTCCTGTTTCAGCATGGCAATGCCCCCGTGCACAAAGTGAAGTCCATACAGAAATGGTTTGTCGAGATTGGTCTAGAAGAACTTGACTGGCCTGCACAGAGCCCTGACCTCAACCCAATCGAACACTTTTGGGATGAATTGGAACTCCGACTGCGAGCCAAGCCTAATCACCCAACATCAATGCCCGACCTCGCTAATGCTCTTGTGGCTGAATGGAAGCAAGTCCCTGCAGCAATGTTCCAACATCTAGTGGAAAGCCTTCCCAGAAGTGTGGAGGCTGTTGTAGCAGCAAAGGGAGGACCAACTCTATATTAATGGCCATGATTTTGGAATGAGATGTTCAACGAGCCATGTAGTGTATGTTGTCCACTTAACTTTCTGTTTAGGAGGGTATGATTTACCTTAGTGAGATGCTTAATACAACAATACATTATATGTCTGCATCTGTGTGTGAGTCCAATGTCCATCTGTTAGAGATGTTCTGTTGTTTACTGTGTGAAATATTCACTAGTTAGTCCTCTACTGGCCTGCTGGTGGTGCTGATGTGACGTTTAGCTCATGTTACACAGATCAGGTGTCAGTCATCCTCTCTCTGAAGTACAGTCCACTGATATACACTTAATCGCCAGTTTATTAGGTACACCACGCTGTTCAAGAATATAATTCACTCCTACAGACAGTAAGTCATGTAGCCATGGATTGCTATATTAAGCAGGCAGACAGGCATCGAGGCATTCAGTTACTGTTCGATGGAATGTTAGACTGGGCAAAATGAGTAACCTAAGCGACTTTGAGCGTGGTTCCAGTATCTCAGAAACGGCCGGCCTCCTGGGCTTTTCCCACACAACCGTGTCTAGGGTTTACTGAGAATGGTGCGACAAACAAAGCCAGCGGCAGTCCTGTGGGCAAAAACAGCTTGTTACTGAAAGGTCGAAGGAGAATGGCAAGAATCGTGCAAGCTAACGGGCATGCCAAATAGGCAAATAGCGGTGCAGTACAAGAGTGGTGTGCAGAACGGCATCTCAGAAACGCACAACTCGTTGGTCATTGTCACGGATGGGCTATTGCAGCAGGCGACCCCACCGGGTTCAACTCCAATCACCTAAAAACAAACAAGGAGCGTCTCCAGTGATCACCAACACTGGACAATATGAGGAGTGGAAAAACAATGCCTGGTTCGATGGTTCCTGTTGCATCATCCCGGTTCCTGTTGCATCATGCTGATGGCAGAGTCAGGATTTGGCATAAGCAGCATGAGTCCATGGCTCCTTCTTGCCTGGCGTCAACGGTACAGGCTGGTGACGGTGGAGTAACAGTGTGGGGAATGTTTTCCTGGCACACATTAGGTCCCTTGCCACCAATTGAGCAACATTTTCATGCCCCGTAGAAATCAGGCTGTTCTGGAGGCAAAGGGGGGTCCAACACGGTACTAGATGGGTGTACTTAATAAACTTGTCGCCCTCATCGACCCAGCTCCACACACACACACCAGCCCTGGCCACATACACTAACTCCACCTCTCATTGTGTTATGTAACCAGTAGTCTTGGCTACCAGTCAAGTGCACATGTATTCACACTGGCTCCATTCACTGATCCTATTCCAAGATCAGTGAATGGAGGCTGGCATCGCTGGCCAAAGTATTACACCGTTTTCTTGGAAAAGGTCGCTGGAATCTGCGCTTTAATTTGCCAGAAATGCGGTCCATCATGTATTTCACGGGCAGCTGGAAAGCGGAGGGGAAAGAAGTGTGTGGGAGTGCATGCCAGTTTGTGCGCGTGTGTGATCTTGCGTGAGTGTCATACAGCCATGCCATCTGTGCAGATAAGATGTGACCTGAGGCTAGATGGTCATGCTGGATGAGCTCATGTGTTTTCAGGCAAATCATTGGACATGGGTGGTGAGTGCCAAGGCACTGAGGGCAGAACACACACATTCAGTACACGCATATTATCACTGTAAACTATAGGCTGTCACAAGCACTTCCTGCCCCTCTGGGTGTCTGTGACGATGAGATAGGAAATTGATCATATAGACTAGGGCAGGGGTATTCAACTCTGATCCTACGAGGTCCGGAGCCGGCTGGTTTTCTGTTCTACCTGATCATTAATTGCACTCACCTGTGGTCCCAGGTCTAAATCAATCCCTGATTAGAGGGGAACAATGAAAAAACGCGGTGGAACTGGCTTTGAGGCATCAAGTTGAGTTTGAGGGGACTAGAGGAACCACATGATCTCGCTACGCTAAGAACCCACTAATAAACTAAAACTAGTTGTCTGGTTGAAGGACATAGGAAGGAAGTAAATACCTTTTTAAGACACTAGTTTAACCAAAAGACAGC
Source organism: Oncorhynchus keta (assembly GCF_023373465.1). Taxonomy (NCBI): domain Eukaryota; kingdom Metazoa; phylum Chordata; class Actinopteri; order Salmoniformes; family Salmonidae; genus Oncorhynchus; species Oncorhynchus keta. The sequence continues at coordinate 43,196,637 of NC_068429.1, forward strand.
AGGATGTGGGGTTTGAAGCCCAGAGACACTGAAATCAAGCCCAGCGATCCCTTCTCACACATTATTTAAAGAGTTGTAATTATAGGGATGGATTTTGTGCGGTATTAAAAACATTGTGACTTTTTATTGTGATGCACTAAGGATGTGCCCTGTAATTTTCCTCATCTGTGCATTGTTTTATGAAAGGCAATGTTATCGTGTTTATGGTTCAAGTACCATTGCTTTAGGCAAATATAGATTAGTACTTACGCTGCCGTGGCAAAGTATTTGACCACTTTCTAATTTTCTCTACTTTTGCATATTTTATGATACTGGATGTTATCAGATCTTCAACCAAAACCTAATATTAAATAAAGGGAACCTACTTTTTCACAGCAATGTACACGCAGAACTAATTGCACTATTTGTAGTACCTATAAAGACGTAGCCTAGTTGAGAGAAGTTGTGAGCATCTGGAAGAAAGTACATGTGAAAGTACACAGCAAATGTTTCAATACCCAGGTATAAGGTTCTCTTTGTGTTTACTAAGTATAGGGTATAGGTCTACCATTTGAAATACTTTGTTGTTGACTTTGTTGTATGTCAATGTGTGCTTTTGTGTGTCCTGTACACCGATAGAGAGGTGGAGTGTGTAACTGATGTGTTTAGTGTGTAGCAGAACAGATGGGGGTTTTTAAGAGCTGAGTGGGCCAGATGGTGGGTAGGGTAGTCGAGGATACGGCTTGGGTCTGGCACTGAGGAAACCAGCTACCAGTAAGCCTAATCAAGGGGAAGGAGAATCACCTGAGGGCCAGAGGGACATCAAAAAGCCCCTTCTCTACCTCTAACCCCCCCTCTCTTCCTCGCTCTATAGATCACTCTACCTCTAGCTCTCTTTCTTCCTCTAAACCCTGTCCTCCATTTTTTCCCCTTCTCTCTAAAGCAGGTTTCCCACAAACTTGGTCCGGAACGTGCACCCCGAACTCCTCTCCAATGACATCTGGGACTGGTTTTGCGTGCTCTCCTCCTTTCTCTCAGGGATGGACCTGATGATGGAGTTATGGTAAGGCAGTGAAACCAGGTGGCGCGGCCCGGGCAGCCCCACCTGGAGCTTTTCCTGTATGTCACAGTAGAACATCCTTCTTTAACCACTTTAACCACGACCAGTTCAGACCAATTCGCTGTAAAAAGCCTATGTCAAAAAAAAGCCTAAGGGAAAATAAAAGAAAGAAATACAGAGATCAGAGAGTATTTTTAATAGGGTCAGAAGCATGCCTTGTGGTGTGTTAAGGTGGTTAATGTTCTTGTTTTTAGTGATTGCAGACCGACCACTGCTTATGCCTTACGGGGATGTAAATGTAACGAATGCACCTTGTTGAAATTATCACTATGGTGAATTTTTGTACATTCTAGCTTCTAACATTCTAGCATGTGTTTAGTAACACACGTGGGTACACACACACACACACACACACACACACACACACACACACACACACACACACACACACACACAGTCACACGTCACACGTGAACTACTGTTTATACATTTGGAGACTGCCACAGAATCATACCTCAAATACTTCACACTTCACAGAGACAGTCTGATCTGACCTTCGCCCGCCCGACTCGCCACCTCACCTCGCTCTCTTTTCTGTCGTTCCCTCTTTTCCCTCCCTCGCTCGCTCTCTATCAATCAGTTTTCCCTCTGTCTGTCTGTCTGTCTGTCTGTCTGTCTGTCTGTCTGTCTGTCTGTCTCTCTGTTTCTGTCTCTCAGAGTGATTGCAAGTCCCCCCGAGAGGAAAAATACACCATTTATCATAGCTCAGTCAGATCAGGAAATGTTATTTCCGGTCACCGCACTTCTGCATGTTCTACATTTGTATACAAGCGTTTATAAATATTTATAAACACTGTTTGCGTAATGATCATATAATGACTCGGATTTAGCCACTGTGTAATTAAAGATTCTGAATCTGGCTTTACTGCTCCAAAGGAACAAACCAATCACTCTTATAGTCATGAAAATATACAGGAAGAAAGTCAGAAACATGAGCAGACGTACCAGCAGTAACTGTAAGACAGAACCCACTGTGGTACGTAACTATTTATGCACAGAAGCACAAATCAGAGGTGAGTAAACTCATGTAAACTGTCTCACCACAGTTACTTCTCTCTGATTGGACAGTGACCACTGCTGAGATGAGACGTGCCAAAATGAGGAGGGAAAAAAAGGCACATCATTTCCTGACTGCAGTACAATGGCAGTTTGTTTTACTTCAGTTGGAAATTAAGTCACGACTTATAGGTTAGCTCAGTTGACAAATTACCCGAGGTCCCAGAAGTAGATGTAGATGTTAGGCGTTCTTTAGATGTTACTTTTTCGTACTGAAAAATGTCGAGAATCAGTATAAGGATGCTGTAATTGAATAATACATCATCATTTAATTATGAATGTTAGGGAAGAGCACGTCATCCCGTAATAGGATTTCGAGGTTATATATTGTGGTATGACAGCCCAGTCCATTCCCTTGGGGAGTTAAATGACAACCAGTGGATCTATCCATGGAGAGTCAGTGAGAGTCAGCGGTTTGGCTGTGAGTCACCATTCATTCAGTCTCTCCTCCCAACACCCAGTCCCTGGCTCTGTTGGGTGGGAATCTCTGCTCCTAGAAGGATGCCTGGTAATTACAGGCTATATGGATTCATAGAGTAGGCCACATCTCAATAGTCTTAACGTCACATCCTCTCGTCTCCTTTGCAGTTTATAACGTAGCCAGGCAGGTGAAAGTTCATTCCTATCATTCAGGCTCCCCCACATTGTGTTCACTTACGCAGTCAACCTCAGACCAGCAACGATGAAGGAGAGGAGACAAGAGGAGGAAGCCACTTTAGATTCTTGAGATCGAAAGTAGCCGTGGTGCTGTTGCAGGAAGGCCAAAGTCATCTGGGATCTTTTTTTCTCAATGGTGTCTATGTCCGTAACACATTCATAATCCCCTACATAATGCATTCATTTCGTAAATGCTTATGTACGCATCAGCGACTGGTTTGACCCAGCAGCCCAGGCACAGAGCACAGGACCTATACAAGCCCGCTATTCTGACATAACTGGTCTTTTCATTCGTAGCAGGCTGCATTGAGCCTACACTACCGGTCAAAAGTTTGGGCCCACCTACTCATTCAAGGGTTTTTCTTTATTTGGACTATTTTCTACAACTATGAAATAACAGATATGGAATCATGTAGTAACCAAAAAAGTGTTAAACAAAATATATTTGATTTGTCTCTCACGAGGACCACCACAGGAAAGGAAAACCCAGAGTTACCTCTGTTGTAGAGGATACGTTCATTAGCTGCACCTCCAGATTGCAGCCCCAATTTTTTCAAGTAACAGTTCAAGTACCAGACACATCTCCACATCAACTGTTCAGAGGAGACTGCGTGAATCAGGCCTTCATGGTCGATTGGCTGCAAAGAAACCACTACCAAATGACACCAATAAGAAGAAGACACATGTTTGGGCCAAAAAAAAACACAAGCAATGGACATTAGACCGGTGGAAATCTGTCCTTTGATCTGATGAGTCCAGATTAGAGATTTTGCATGAACCATCGTGTCTTTGTGAGATGCAGTAGGTGAACGGGTGATCTCCGCATGTGTGGTTCCCACCGTGAAGCATGGAGGAGGAGGTGTGATGGTGTGGGGTTGCTTTGCTGGTGACACTGTCTGTGATTTATTTAGAATTCAAGGCACACTTAACCAGCATGGCTACTACAGCATTCTGCCATCCCATCTGGTTTGCACTTAGTCCCACTATCATTTGTTTTTCAACATGACAATGACCCAACACACCTCCAGGCTGTGTAAGGGCTGTTTGACCAAGAAGGAGAGTGATGGAGTGCATCAGATGCCTTAAGCCTCCACAATCACCCGACCTCAACCCAATTGAGATGGTTTGGGATGAGTTGGACCGCAGCCAACAAGTGCTCAGCATATGTGAAGCTGGTTGAGAGAATGCCAAAGATGTCATCAAGGCAAAAGGTGGCTACTATGAATAATCAAAAAATATATTTCAATTTTTTTTTAACACTTTCTTTGGTTACTACATGATTCCATATATGTTATTTCATAGCTTTGAAGTCTTCACTATTATTCTACAATGTAGAAAATAGTCAAATAAAGAAAAACCCTTGAATGACTAGGTGTGTCAACCTTTGACTGGTACAGTATAAAATAGATCATTGTGTGGTGAGTCAACAGGGAGATACGCGTACAGACACACTAACTACACAGTAACTACACTCACAAACACACGTGAATCCGCGCTTCCATTTTGCACATCACACATAAATAAACCTGCACAAGACGTGCACCGCAGGCTTGGAAACATAGGCCTAACATGCAAGCAGTCTTTTTCTATCTCTGTCCATACAGTCTTCCTTCATGTGATTACGGAAATGTTCTTGTGGACGAGAGAGAAAGACAGAGAGACCGAGATAAAGAGAGAGCGTTTGTGTGGGTGTGTAAATGGCCCGTTTTCTTGCTTGTTTTGTGCTTGTGCTTGTCTTCTACTGATCCAGTTGTTCCACAGTGAGAGGACAGGCAGGCAAAAGTGTCCACATTACATCTAAAGTCCCTAATGCTTTTAGAACAGCCCACATAGTGCCACACTGTCATCACTGGCAACATTGTTAGAGGGATTGCAAGATGCTTGGCATTGGCTTGGCTGTGTCGCTAGGTAGAACCCCATGCTTTCAGTTCACATCAAAGTATATGAACATTTCAAATTGAGTGGCATGTTTTGTAATCTTGAGTTAGATATTGAAACTGTTTTCCTTCCCCACATCCTCATGCAATAGACATTAGACCTCATGCAGACCTCTAGCCCTCCCAGGTTTATGATTTTGAAAAATGTATCTCTGAAAATACAACGTCACAGTTCTATACTGCAGCATATCCAGAGCTTTTACCACAAAGTGAAGCTCTTCATTTTCAGAGAGCCAAGCAATCGTATATAACAAGGCATATGTCTAGATGAAGGAGATTTGAGGAAATTGATTCTGAGATGACTATGGGATGTTAATGACAGTGATGACATCATATACTCAGCAACCTTAACGGCGCTTTCATACCAACTGAGTTTTAACTCTCTCTCACTCTCTCTCTCCTGCTATTTCTCTCTCTCTCTCCTGCTATCTCTCTCTCTCTCTCTCTCTCTCTCCTGCTATCTCTCTCTCTCTCTCTCTCTCTCTCTCTCTCTCTCTCTCTCTCTCTCTCTCTCTCTCTCCAGAAGGCAACTCATGGAAGATATATACACCATGAAGAAACTGCGAACAACCAAAAATGTTCAATCACTTTCTTTTAAGGGATGCGGTTTGTGTTCTCACTCTAATGCAGTTTAGTCAATCAGGTACAGGAAGACTAGTCATGTGTCATCACCCCTCAACATGAGTCGAGTGGAATAAACAACGAATCCCAGACAGACATTCTCTCAGTGGCCTGTAATGCAACAGCAGCATCAGACAGGAAGGAAAGAGCAGGGTGCACAGAGAAAGTAGTGGGACCATATGTGATGTGAGTCACTGGTGAATGGCGTCTGTTACCAATGACCGGATCGGAAATAGAAATAGCCAGGTTCTGGACCTCGTCAAACCTTACTGGGTCCCAGCCAGTGGGGAAGGAGACGGAGACGTGACCAATGGGCCTCACCCTTGAACGCAAACATAAGGATGAGGAATCCAGACAATGGTATGAGCAATGTTGAGATGTCCCTTATAATGGCCCAAATGATCATTCAGGCGGATCTTCTTTGGTTAGTCAGACATTAATATCAATCACAAAGACAATCAGATTTTAGTGGGCGGTGAGACTGCTGGAGGGTAAGGTGTGTGTGTGTGTGTGTATCCCTGGATCCTCTGGGTGATAGCGGGATGCTGCGGAGGGGTCTGCTGGCCTGGGTGTCCCGTGTGGGCGTGCTATTGGTCCTAGTGTGCTGCTCTCTGTCCCTCCTCTACGTCATGACCTGCAGCCCCCACTCCGAGGACAACCTGGTGAGCCACGCCCTGCCACGCCCCGGGCTGGGGGTAGGGGCAGCAGGGGGCATAGGGGCGGGTCAGAGCGGGCCCCCGGGGCGGGAGGACTACCAGGCCATGCTAGCGGAGCGCGAGGAGCAGCACAAGCTACACATGGCGAGTCTGAAGAAGCAGATCGCCCAGTTAAAAGAAGCACTGCAGGAGCGTAGTGAGCAGCTCAAAGGAGTTCAAGACACAATGGAACGGGCAGCAGGGAGAGGCCAGGGCGGACAGTCCCCAGGAGGAGGTGCCCTCGGGGAGGGGGGGCAGGGGCCTGGGGCTGACAGGAGCCACACGGACCTCCAGGAGTTCCTTCGCAGTCAGCTGGGCCGGGCAGAGGTCCACCAGGGGACCAGACTACCCAATGAGTATGCCGTGGTGCCCTTTGAGAGCTTCACCCTGCAGAGGGTGTACCAGCTGGAGATGGGCCTGACCAGGCACCCTGAGGAGAAGCCCGTGAGGAAGGACCGGAGGGATGAGCTGAGTGAAGCGCTGGAGACAGCCCTGCGGAGCCTCAACACACCCCGAGACGGAACAGACAAGGGCCGGACCACCAAGGTCTACTCCCCATCAGACTTCATAGAAGGTGAGTCACTAAGCTCCATACCGGAGCCATATGTATACAGCCATAATGATATACATACTGTGTATGTATAATTGGTGAGGACGGGCTCGTGGTAATGGCTGGAGCAGAATGAGTGGAATGGTATCAAATTGGTGTCATTCCATTTGCTCCGTTCCAGCCATTATTATGAGCCATTCTCCTCTCAATAGCCTCCTGTGTATGGCATATATACAAGGTTCTGCTCCACACTACTCTATGATAGCTTACAATAGCTACATTGTGGAGTGGCAGTTGGAATACTGACATGGTTTGAATAAAAATGACATGGAGTAAAAACAACGAATTCACCAAATTGAACTCCAGCCTGAACAAATAAATAATCAGCACATCCCCATTTCCAACTAAGAAAATCTAACGATTGTTTCTGTATCTTCTCCAGTAAACCACATCCGTAAACGAACATGTTCGTGTGTTCCTTCTTGTTTGTTTTGTTGTTGTCTTGCTTTGCTGTGTGATAGCCATAATAGAGGTGCTGAAGAGCCACAGCCAGGATATCCAGCTAGTCTAGCATGATTTGGAGTAGGAAATGAGTGCAGCTGCTTTCCATTCAGTTTGTAGCATCTCTACAAGCTCAGAGAGAGGGGCCGCTTCCTCTGAAAGGTCAACATCTTTACTGGGGCCATGTCTGACTAATTCCTACGTGTACCTGGGAGAGGGAAAGTGTGTGTGTGTGTGTGTGTGTGTGTGTGTGCCTGCCTTTGCGTGTGGTGTCTATTTGTGTCTGTCTGTGTGTGTCAACATACCAAAAATATACTGAAAACACATAATTGTTTATGTACCTCTATCTCTCCCTTGAAGTACTTGTTCAGGTATCGGCTCTTAAACTCATAAGGAATTAAGAGTTTCTTTCCAAAAGGCGATATAGAATAATAGTGAAGACATCAAAACTATGAAATAACACATGGAATCATTGTAGTTACCAAAAAGGTGTTAAACAAATCAAAATGTATTTTAGATTCTTCAAAGTAGCCACGCTTTGCCATGATGACAGCTTTGCACACTCTTCTCATTCTTTCAACCAGCTTCATGAGTTATTCACCTGGAATTATTTTCAATTAACAAGTGTGCCTGGTTAAATTTGTGGAATTTCTTTCCTTCTTAATCCTTTTGAGCCAATCAGTTGTGTTGTGACAGGGTGGTATACAGAAGATAGCCCTATTTGGTAAAATACCAAGTTCATATTATGGCAAGAACAGCTCAAATAAGCAAGAACTTTCTTCAAGTGCAGTTGCAAAAACCATCAAGCTCAATGAGGAAACTGGCTCTCATGAGGACCGCCACAGGAAAGAACCAGAGTTACATCTGCTGAAGAGTTCATTAGAGTTAACTGCATGTCAGAAATTGCAGCCCGAATAAATACTTCACACAGTTCAAATAACAGACACATCTCAACATCTACTGTTCAGAGGAGACTGAGTGAACCAGGCCTTCATAGTCTAATTGCTGCAAAGAAACCACTATTAAAAGACACCAATAAGAAGAGACTTGCTTGGGCCAAGAAACACAAGCAATGGACTTTAGACCGGTGGAAATCTGTCTTTTGGTCTGACGAGTCCAAATTTCAGATTTCTGGTTCCATACACCATGTCTTTGTGCAGAGTAGGTGAATGGGTGATCTCCACATGTGTAGTTCCCACTGTGAAGCATGGAGGAGGAGGTGTGATGGTGTGGGGGTGCTTTGCTGGTGACACTGTCAGTGATTTATTTAGACTTCAAGGCACACTTAACCAGCATGGCTACCACATCATTTTACAGCGATACGCCATCCCATCTGGTTTGCACTAGTCCCACTATCATTTGTTTTTCAACATGACAATGACCCAACACGCCTCCAGGCTGTGTAAGGTCTATTTGACCAAGAAGGAGAGTGATGGAGTGCTAAATCAGATGACAATCTGATTTAGCCACAATCACCCGACCTCAACCCAATTGAAATGGTTTGGGATGAGTTGGTCCACAGGGTGAACAAGTGATCAGCATATGTGGAACTCCTTCGAGACTGTTGGTAAAGCATTCCAGGTGAAGCTGGTTGAGAAAATGCCAAGAGTGTGCAAAGCTGTCATCAAGGCAAAGGGTGGCGACTTTGAAGAATCTAAAATCTACATTTACATTTACATTTAAGTCATTTAGCAGACGCTCTTATCCAGAGCGACTTACAAATTGGTGCATACACCTTATGACAACCAGTGGAACAGCCACTTGCATCTAAATCTTGTTGGGGGAAAGGGGGTGAAAGGATTACTAAAATCCTAATTCCTTGAATATGTCTCCGGAAGGTTTTTCCGGTTATTACATGATTCCTAATGTGTTCTTGTATTCCATTGGGAATCAAACCGCGGCGTTCAAACACGAGACCCAGCCAACAGCGAGTTGCAGTAATCAAGTGACAAGTGCCTGGAGGGTCTACAGTCAATCACATATTACAAAAAGAACACTAGCCCCGTCGTGGACATTCACATCTTGCTCCCAGACAAGCTAAACAACTTCTTTGCTCGCTTTGAGGACAATACAGTGCCATTGACACAGCCCGCTACCAAAACCTGTGGGCTCTCCTTCTCCGTGACTGACGTGAGTAAAACATTTAAACATGTTAACCCTCGCAAGGCTGCCGGCCCAGATGGCAACCCTAGCCGCGTCCTCAAGAGCATGCGCAGACCAGCTGGCCGGTGTGTTTATGGACACATTCAATCCCTATCCCAATCTGTTCTTACCACATGCTTCAAGATGGCCACCATTGTTCCTGTTCACAAGAAAGCTATGGTAACTGAACTAAATGACTATAACCCCGTTGCACTCACTTCTGTCATCATGAAGTGCTTTGAGAGACTAGTCAAGGACCATATCACCTCCATCCTACCTGATAGCCTAGACCCACTTCAATTTCCTTACCGCCCCAATAGGTCCACAGACGACGCAATCGCAACCACACTGCACACTGCCCTAACCCATCTGGACAAGAAAAAATACCTATGTAAGAATGCTGTTCATTGACTACTACTCAGCATTTAACACCATAGTACCCTCCAAACTCGTCATTAAGCTCGAGACCCTGGGTCTCGACCCCGTCCTGTGCAACTGGGTCCTGGACTTTCTGACGGGCCGCCCCCAGGTGGTGAAGGTAGGAAACAACATCTCCCCGCTGATTCTTAACACTGGGGCCCCACAAGGGTGCATTCTCAGCCCTCTCCTGTACTCCCTGTTCACCGTGTCTGCGAGGCCATGCACACTTCCAACTCAATCATCAAGTTTGCAGATGACACGACAGTGGTAGGCTTGATTACCAACAACGATGAGACGGCCTACAGGAAGGGCCTTCGGAGTGTGGTGTCAGGAAAATAACCTCTCACTCAACGTCAATAAAACAAAGGAGATGATCGTGAACTTCAGGACACAGCAGAGGGAGACACCCCCTCCCCCATCCACATAGACGGGACAGTAGTGGAGAGGGTGGAAAGTTCCTCGGCGTACACATCACGGACAAACTGAAATGATCCACCCATACAGACAGTGTGGTGAAGAAGGCATAACAGCGCCTCTTCAACCTCAGGAGGCTGAAGAAATTTGGCTTGTCACCTAAAACATTCACAAACTTTTACAGATGCACAATCGAGAGCATCCTGTCGGGCTGTATCACCGCCTTGTACATTGTACAGCAACTGCACTGCCTTCAACGGCTGGTACACTACCAGCTGGTACACTACCAGAGGGTACTGCGGTCTGCACAACGCATCACAGGGGGCAAACTACCTGCCCTCCAGAACACCTACAGCACCCGATGACACAGGAAGGCCAAAAAGATCATCAAGGACAACAACCACCCGAGCCACTGCCTGTTAACCCCACTATCATCCAGAAGGCGAGGTCAGTACAGGTGCATCAAAGCTGGGACCAAGAGACTGAAAAGCAGCTTCTATCTCAAGGCCAGCACTGTTAAACAGCCACCACTAACATAAAGTGGCTGTCAACATACAGACTCAAATATCTGGCCACTTTAATAAATGGACTTACTGTAATAAAGGTATCACTAGACACTTTAAATAACGGCACTTTAATAATGTTGTCACGACTTCTACTGAAGTCGTTGCCTCATCTTGTTCGGGCGGTGCTCGGCGGTCGATGTCACCGGTCTTCTAGCCATCATTGATCCATTTTTCATTTTCCATTGGTTTTGTCTTGTCTTCCCACACACCTGGTTTCAATCCCATTCATTACCTGTTGTGTATTTAACCCTCTGTTTCCCCTCATGTGTTTGTCAGAGATTGTTTTATGTCAGTGTTGTTTTATGGTTGTATAGGTGCGCGACGGGTCCTCGTACCCATGTTTATTTATGTATGTATATATTGGTGTTTGGAGCATGTTAAGTTGGCATTTATTAAAAGACTCCACTTACACTCTGTTTGACTCTCCTGCGCCTGACTTCCCTGCCACCTATACACACGACTCTGACAAATGTTTACATATCCTACATTACTCATCTCATACGTACAGTTGAAGTGGGAAGTTTATATACACTTAGGTTGGAGTCATTAATACTCGTTTTTCAACGACTCCACAAATTTCTTGTTAACAAACTATAGTTTTGGCAAATCTACTTTGTGCATGACACAAGTCATTTTTCCAACAATTGTTTACAGACAGATTATTTAATTTAGAATTCACTTATAATTCACTGTATCACAATTCCAGTGGGTCAGAAGTTTACATACACTAAGTTGACTGTGCATTTAAACAGCTTGGACAATTCCAGAAAAGGGTGTCATGGCTTTAGAAACTTCTGATAGGCTCATCGACATCATGTGAGTCAATTGGAGGTGTACCTGTGGATGTATTTCAAGGCGTACCTTCAAACTCAGTGCGTCTTTGCTTGACATCATGGGAAAATCAAAAGAAATCAGCAAAGACCTCAGAAAATAAATTGTAGACCTCCACAAGTCTGGTTCATCCTTGGGAGCAATTTCCAAATGCTTGAAGATGCCACATTCATCTGTACAAACAATATTATGCAAGTATATACACCATGGGACCACGCACCCGTCATACCACTCAGGAAGGAGACGCGTTCTGTCTCCTAGAGATGAATGTACTTTGGTGCGAAAAGTGCAAATTAATCCCAGAACAAGAGCTAAGGACCTTGTGAAGATGCTGGAGGACACAGGTACAAAAGTATCTATATCCACAGTAAAAACTAGTCCCATATCAACACAACCTGCACGGCCGCTCAGCAAGGAAGATGCCACTGCTCCAAAGCCGCCATAAAAAACTGCACATGGGGACAAAGATCGTACTCTTTGGAGAAATGTCCTCTGGTCTGATGAAAAAAAATGTTTGGCCATAATGACTATCGTTATGTTTGGAGGGAAAAGGGGGATGCTTGCAAGCCGAAGAACATCATCCCAACTGTGAAGCACGGGGGTGGCAGCATCATGTTGTGGAGGTGCTTAGCTGCAGGAGGGACTGGTGCACTTCACAAAATAGATGGCTTCATGAGGAAGACAAATTATGTGCATATATTAAAGCAACATCTCAAGACATCAGTCAGTAAGTTAAAGCTTGGTCGGAAATGGGTCTTCCAAATGGACAATGAGCCCAAGCATACTTCCAAAGTTGTGGCAAAATGGCTTAAGGACAACAAAGTCAAGGTATTGGACTGGCCATCACAAAGCCCTGACCTCAATCCCATAGAACATTTGTGGGCAGAACTAAAAAAGCATGTACATGCAAGGAGGCCTACAAACCTGACTCAGTTACACCAGCTCTGTCAGGAGGAATGGGCCAAATTCACCCAACTTATTGTGGGAATCTTGTGGAAGGCGACCCAAAACGTTTGACCCAAGATAAACCATTTAAAGGCAATGCTACCAAATACTAATTGAGTGTATGTAAACTTCATACCCACTGGGAATGTGATGAAAGAAATACAAGCTGAAATAAATAATTCTCTGCTTTTTTATGACATTTCACATTCTTAAAATAAAGTGGTGATCCTAACTGACCGAAGACAGGGAATTTGTACTAGGATTAAATGTCAGGAATTGTGAAACACTGAGTTTAAATGTATCTGGCTAAGGTGTATGTAAACTTCCGACTTCAACTGTATGTACTGTTCCATACCATCTACTGCAACTTGCCTATGCCGCACGGCCATCGCTCATCCATATATTTATATGTGCATATTCTTATTCATCCCTTTACATTTGTGTGTATAAGGTAGTCATTGTGAATTTGCTGTAATTTGTTATATTACTTGTTATATATTACTGCATGGTCGGAACTAGAAGCACAAGCATTTCACTACACGTACATTTAACATCTGCTAACCATGTGTATGTGACCAATAAAAATTGATTTCACTATTATTCTACAATGTAGAAAAATTATACATTTGTAACATCAATATTTTAAAAATAAAATGCCTCAATACAGTAATATGAGATCTGTATGTAAAACGTTGATATTTTACATTTCCGTCATTTAGCAGATTCTCTTATCCAGAGTGACTTACAGTTAGTGCATTCGTCTTAAGATAGGTGGTGGAGACAACCACAGATCACAGTCGAATATATACGTAGAGTATACGAACATTCTAATCCAGCTCAACGTAGCTGCAGCGTAGCCTAGTGGTTAGAGTGTTGGACTAGTAACCGGAAGGTTGTGAGTTCAAACCCCCGAGCTGACAAGGTACAAATCTGTCGTTCTGCTCCTGAACAGGCAGTTAACCCACCGTCATTGAAAATAAGAATGTGTTCTTAACTGACTTGCCTGGTTAAATAAAGGTAAAATTAAATATCTAGCGTTTTGAGAAAAAAAAATCACATTTTGAATACACACCTAAAATCTATGATTTACAAATCTGAGAACAATATTTGACACACATGAAGGTATCCGTAAGCAATGATTTATGGGGAAAATACACGTGAAACATTGGTAGATATAGCGTTTTGGAAATAAACTCTTTAAATGTGTTTTTTGACCCTGTAGATAGCCAATTTGTTCCTGGGTAATCCATAGAGTACTCTGTAGTTGGACGTGGCTGTGTAGCAAGTTGCAAACAACAACCATTGTTCAACAACAAAAATGAAAGCGGCCGTGTAGGCTACTTAATGAACTGTCTTTATATTAGCAATGAAGTTCTCCTTGCCCGTCCTTTTAAATGAGTTGTACCAGTGGACAAGTACCTTTTCATTCATCCAGACAACTTGAAGCTTGTTGAGATGCTGACGATTACAAAGGGAGCATTAAGACCCCTGCCAATTCTCAGTTAGCGAGCCGCGACTGAACACAAATACTGAACACCACCCATTGGCTGTACTGAATGGTGTTTTTCAGGAGCTGCCCTGGGTGGGTTTGCTCAGCTGTCGCACAGAAAGTATGAGAGTGGCGCAACGAGACAACAAGGAATAAGAGGGACAGAGTAGAAGGGGAGTGAGAGCGAAGGAAACGAGAGGGAGAGACAAACTAGAAGAAAAAATAATGAAAGCTAAAGAGAGGGTTTGGGTGGAAATGGAGTGGTACAGGTGTAGGATCTTAATTTGAGCCAGTTTGCTACAGCAGGAAAATAAAAATGCAGCAAGAGGAAATGTGAATGATTATGGCTGCTATTAGAGAGATAGCCCAATTCTAATCTTTTGTTCACTAATTGGTCTTTAGACCAATCAAATCAGCTCTGAAAAAGACCTGATGTGAAAATAGTTTTTTTTTTTTGTATGTAACTAGGCAAGTCAGTTAAGAACAAATTCTTATTTACAATGTTTGCCTACTGGGGAACAATGGGTTAACTGCCTTGTTCAGGGGCAGAATGACATCTCAGAGATTTGATCCAGCAACCTTTCGCTTACTGGCCCTTACGCGCTACCCAATAGGCTATCTGCTGCCCCTAAAAGAGCTGATGTGATTGGTCAAAATGAGTGGAAAAAAATATCAGAATTGGGCTGCCTGTGGATTACAGTTAATGGACATTTTCATAGGGGTTGATACATTTTTTTGCAGTAAAGTTATCCTGCAACAGGGTGATCAAATGAATATCCTATCCTGTATGCTGTGTGAATGTGAAAAAAATGTTTATGTGGTACATGGAGTCTGGGCTGAGGAGCCACAGCCCACCCTGTCCCCAGAGTTAAGAGAAGATGGCTCTTATCACAGGAAGTTAGTCTTGCCACTATCGGACTGGGGATCACAAGCTATTCCCGCTCGGCTTTAGCAGCTTCCTGTGTTTTCTATCGGGAGAATACAGTAGCCTGCAGTATGAGGATTTTGATACTGTGCTAGATTCTACTGCATTGTTGCGTGATTTAAAATATCCCGTTTTTATTCATAGAATAATTGAAAGTAGAATGTTTTGAAATGGGAGTAAAGTACATGCATTTTCTGTAGAGACATTCCAATAATTATTTCGGGACAGAATTTTGCTTTCGTGATGACGAACCTCACACTCTTGCTGTGTTTTTGTTCAGTCCAGTCATGTCATCTTTGAAACAAGAGGTTTTGACTGACAGTGCACAGCTGTGAAGGGGGGACTGAGTAAACTGTATTGTTGTTGAGTGATATGTCTGGGTATTAACTACTGTGAGGCGTTGTAAATCCAGTGTAAGTAGGATCTCTATGCATGACCAGTCTCCTTCAGCTGTCATAGTGGCAGATGGCCCAGGGCCCCAGCCAAGTCCACCTAGGAGCAGAGAGGAGAGGCCGGGGATCTTTACATTGGCCTGAAATGCCCTTTCTGGCCATCTCTCTCTGGGTGTAAAATGCCCTGTCATTAATGCCCTGTCTCTCTCTCTCTCTCTCTCCGTCTCTGTGAGTTTCTGTCTCTCTCTCGACCCCCCTTCTGCTCACTCTCAATTCAATTTCAATGTCAGTTTAAGGGGCTTTATTGGCATGGGAAACATGTTTACATTACCAAAGCAAGTGAAATAGATACTAAACAAAAGTGAAATATACTATAAAAATGTAACATTACACTCACAAAAGTTCCAAAAGAATAAAGACATTTCAAATGTGATATTATGTCTATGTACTGATGGGTTCTGAATTCTAAACTTGAAATGTTGAAGGGAGGGAGAGCGGAGAATGCAGAACATGTTATAGTTAGACATCAGGTATCCTATGGAAAGGAGAAGGGCCACAGTCTGGTACAAGTCAAGAGGACAGCCGTCAGTTGGGGGAGGAGTGAGGAATTTGGGCCGAGGTCAGGTCAGATGAAGTGAGAAAGAACATGCATCACTAACGTCTTGCCTAGAAACCGAGATGTATTGGCTGTCCAGATGTGTAAGGAGGAGACTCAGCATAGGAGGCGGGTTTAAAAAACAGCTTTTCATAGTTGTCCTTCACATTTTACCCTGTTATTTAGAACCTAACAGTAGTGTTTTAATGATGTGCAAATAGTTAAAGTACAAATGGGAAAATAAATAAACAAAAATATAGGTCGTATTTACAATAGTGTTTGTTCTTCACTGGTTGCCCTTTTCTTGTGGCAACAGGTCACAAATCGTGCTGCTGTGATGAAACACTGTGTTACTTCATCCAATAGATATGGGAGCTTATCGAAATTGGATTTGTTTTCGAATTCTTTGTGGGTCTGTGTAATCTGAGGAAATATGTGTCTCTAATATGGTCAAACATTTGGCAGGAGGTTAAGAAGTGCAGCTCAGTTTCCACCTCATTTTGTGGGCAGTGTGCACATAGCCTGTCTTCTCCTGAGAGCCAGGTCTGCCTTCGGCTGCTGTACATAGTCAAGGATTAATTTTGGGTCAGTCACAGTGGTCAGGTACTATTTCTCTCTCTGTGTGTCTCTGTCTGTCTGCCGGTATGCCTGCCTGCCTGTCAGTCCCTTTCTCATTCCATGGGCCTGAATTGCCCTGTTTGTCTTTCTCTCTCTCCCTGGGCTTAAAATGCCCTTTCTCTCTCTCCCTGGGCTTAAAATGCCCCTTCTCTCTCTCCCTGGGCTTAAAATGCCCTTTCTCTCTCCCTGGGCTTAAAATGTCCTTTCTCTCTCTCCCTGGGCTTAAAATGCCTTTTCCCTCTCTCCCTGGGCATAAAATGCATTTTCCCTCTCTCCCTGGGCTTAAAATGCCTTTTCCCTCTCTCCCTGGGCTTAAAATGCATTTTCTCTCTCTCCCTGGGCTTAAAATGCATTTTCTCTCTCTCCCTGGGCTTAAAATTCATTTTCTCTCTCTCCCTGGGCTTAAAATGCCCTTTCTCTCTCCCTGGGCCTGAAATACCCTGTCTGTCACTCTCTCCCAAGGTCTGAAATGCCCAATCTGTTGCACTCTCTCTCTCTCTCACTTAAATGCCCTGTCTGTCCCTCTCTCCCTGTCCTGTATCTCTCTCTCTCTCTCCCTGAGCTTGAAATGCCCTGTCTGTCTATCCCTGTCTCTCTGGGTCTGTCTCTCTCTCCCTGAGCTTGAAATGCCCTGTCTGTCTATCCCTGTCTCTCTGGGTCTGTCTCTCTCTCCCTGAGCTTGAAATGCCCTGTCTGTCTATCCCTGTCTCTCTGGGTCTGTCTCTCTCTCCCTGAGCTTGAAATGCCCTGTCTGTCTATCCCTGTCTCTCTGGGTCTGTCTCTCTCTCCCATGGCCACACAGCCAAGGACTATCCTTCTCTTTTCAAAAAAACTTTCAGATTCAGGCAGCAAAGAGGAGAAAATATTCACCAGTTGACAAAACCCAGGCAGATTATCCACAATGCACTATTGGATAGCCATCAACATTATAACGCCAAATAATAAAATAAACTGAACTGCAGTTCAGCTGTGTGTGTGTGTGTGTGTGTGTGTGTGTGTGTGTGTGTGTGTGTGTGTGTGTGTGTGTGTGTGTGTGTGTGTGTGTGTGTGTGTGTGTGTGTGTGTGTGTGTGTGTGTGTGTGTGTGTGTGTGTGCATTTGACAGCCCTGGTGTGTGTACGTGTATGGGTAAGCTCACTCTTCTCCCTTCCCCAGGTATCGCTCGGACGGAGAAGGACAAAGGCACTCTGTATGAGCTCACCTTCAAAGGGGACCAGAGCCGTGAGTTCAGGAAGCTGGTTCTGTTCCGTCCCTTTGGGCCCCTGATGAAGGTGAAGAACGAGAGGGTGGACACGGCTAACGTCCCCATCAACATCATAGTGCCCCTCTCCCAGAGGGCCGACAAGTTCAGACAATTCATGCACAACTTCAGGTGAGAGCCACTTAGTTATTCATGCGTGTTATTGGCCTTTTCGCCCCTCTCCCCGGGTTGTTGTGGTAAATCAGAATGTGTTCTCCGGCAACCTACCTCACAAAAAAAAACAACAACTGTAAAATAAGGGTTAATGAAGACATTTTAAAAAGCATGTTCACTTGTATTAACTACGATAATGTTAGGCAATAACCGAGTCAAAGGGAACGAGAAACAGAATATGCAGTAGTTATCCATGTTTGACATTCCTAGTTTGTCGCGGCAGTAAGGATTCGGAGTATAGGAGGTATGAAGGTTCTGTTTGTACTCTGATAGCCACGGCATGTCTGTCTGTTAGAGACCTTTTCATTCCTGTAATTTGTTACACTCCTGCACAGCTGCTTATCAAGGCTTTGAGGGTGTTTGTTTTTTCTGGCAAATCCTGCTTCGTAGCAGTCTTAAACCCAGCACGTTAAACTGCCCCCTGGACTCAGAGGGAACCTGTGATAAAGTGGTGCTGTTCATGCTGTACAAAGGTTCCCTGAGTCGCTGAGCAAATGCTTTGGTCTCATCCATTTTTTAAGGGAGGAGTGGGAGGTGGTATGTGTGTGTGTGCGCGCGCGTGTGTGTGTGTGTGCGCATTCACGTGGAGAGAAGAGGAATGTGAGGTCGAACTGACAGTCTTTCAGAAGCCATGTGACTCATTTACTGAGCACAGCATATACATTTGGCGTGTCTCCATCAGAATGTCTGCTTGCTAGAGTTCTAGAATGTCGCACTAGTGCTGGAGATCGATCGCTCTAGGCTTCTGTCTGGTGCCAGATCCTCGTTGTGTGACTCCTATATAAAAACGTAACATACTGTATGTAGCCTGTGCAAATACCGGATGCACCAGTGGAGGCTGTTGGGAGGAGCTATAGGAGGACGGGCTCATTGTAATGGCTGGAATTGGAATCCATGGAACGTAGTTTCCCATAAGTGCCGTGTGTTTGATACAGTTCCATTGATTCCATTCCAGCCATTACAATGAGCCCGTCCTCCTATAGCTCCTCCCACCAGCCTCCTCTGGTATGCGCCTACCCTTGAGGGTACTCTCTGATCTCGCTGTAACCCCATTTTGAACTGACCTCTTCTATTGATACAATATGTGTTTTCTTTCAAACACTTTGAACTTTTTGTCTCGGCCTACCTACCAGTGCAAATGTGCAGGGTTTGGACCTTGGCGATTATTCCATCGGTTCTGTTGCGCCAGGAAAGCTTCAAACGCAGCGAAGAACGTCTGCTGAAAGCAAAACAAATGATTACAACCTAGGCTACCTGCCCCATGGCCCTCTCTGTACTTGGGTTGTGTATAGTAAGTCCCCTGCTCTGTTTGATTCATTGTGTCTTAATGTGTTTGTGTGTGTGTGTGTGTGTGTGTGTGTGTGTGTGTGTGTGTGTGTGTGTGTGTGTGTGTGTGTGTGTGTGTGTGTGTTGCAGAGAGGTGTGTGTGCGGCAGGATGGGCGTGTCCACCTCACAGTGGTGTATTTTGGGAAGGACCAGATGAATGAAGTCCGGAGCACCCTGGAGAACACGTCTAGGTGGGTGGAAACACACACCCACACAATCGCACACGTGCTCGCACATGCACAGATGAGCAGACATGACTGACTGTATGCGTAAAAAAAATGGGGAAATTATATTATTTTATATTCATAAAATTGCTCAGAGGAATTATCTAAAAATGATAGGGGTCAGAATTATTGACACCCCTGTTTTCAATACTCCAGCACCCTCCCCTTGCGTGGAAAACGACACAGAGCCTTTTTCTAAAATGTTTTATTAGATTGGAGAAAACATTGGGAGGGATCTTAACCATTCCTCCATACAGGATATTTCCAGATCCTTGATATCCTTTGTCTGCTCTTATGAACTGCCCTGTTCAATTCAAACCACAGGTTTTCAATGGGGTTCAAATCCGGAGACTGAGATGGACATTACAAAATGTAAATTATGTGGCCAATGAACCATTTATTTGTGGATTTTGATGTGTGCCTGGGGTTATTGTCTTGCTGGAAGATCCACTTGTGGCCAAATGTCAGCTTCCTGGGAAAGGCAACCAGGTTTTTGGCTAATTTGTAATGGTTCTTGGTAAGGGGACAGTGCTAGAGTATTGAAAACAGGGGTGTCCAAAATTTTGAAACCTATCTTCCAAGATTACATAGCAGTTCAGACGTCTTTTGTCCTCGTCTTGTCGTGTCCCGTATATATATATATATATATATATATATATTTACAACTTTTTTCACATACATTTTTTTTTCATAAACTCGTCTTCAAAACACTCTCCTGCAACCCGCCTTACCAATTTATATTTATAAAAAAGTATTATTTACATCAAATCTGTAATCCTCCAAGAAGCTAGCCAGAAACTCCAAGAAGCTAGCCAGAAACTCTAAGAAGCTAGCCAGAAACTAGCCAGAAGCTAGCCAGAAGCTAGCCAGAAGCTAATCCAGAAGCTAATCAGAAGCTAGTTCAGAAGCTAGTTCAGAAGCTAGTTAGCTTCTTTACTGGCAAATCGTTAGTATTCAGCTAACCACGGTTTGTGATCATCAGCTATCCTTTAGCTCGAAAATCTATCGCCAGTTTTGTACGGCACAGCGCAGCGCGGCTCGGCTCGGAACGGAACATACCGGCCCAATTTTTTCTCTCCATGTCCCTGGATTTCAACCGCTAACTCTGGACATTCATACCTGGATCTCACAGCTAGCTAGCTGCTATCCGTGTGACTATCGGCTTTCGTCGATTCTGGAGCAAACATCAATTATTCCGGAGCTAGCCAGCTGAAGAGTTCCATCAATCACTCCCGGGCTGCAGTCACCTATCCGGACCCGTTTTACTGCCTACGCGGAGCCCCACCGGGCCTTCACAACTGGACTGCCGACGTTATCTACCCGAAGGAGTTATCCGGCTGGCTCCTCCGTCGCGACGTTACCTGAACGCCCATCTGCGGCCTGCTAACCGTTAGCTGTCTTATCGGCTGCTATCTGAATAGACAATCGGACAATTTATTTATTTTTATTATTATTATTTATTTATTTTTCTTCTTGGGCCTCTATAACTATATCTATTGTTTTTATTTTTGTTGTTGTTGTGTGATTTGGATTAATCCCCTCTACCACACGGAACCCCACTAATCTACTGACGGAAATGCAAGAGGTGGCTAAGGAATGCAAGAGGTGGCTAATAACAGACCTCCATCCTATGCTAGCTTGCTACCGATGGCCTGGCTAGCTGTCTAAATCGCCGTGACCCCCAACCAACCTCTCCACTCACCAGACCCTTTTGATCACTCGACTAAGCATGCCTCTCCTTAATGTCAATATGCCTTGTCCATTGCTGTTCTGGTTAGTGTTTATTGGCTTATTTCACTGTAGAGCCTCTAGTCCTGCTCACTATACCTTATCTAACCTATTAGTTCCACAACCCACACATGCAATGACATCTCCTGGTTTCAATTATGTTTCTAGAGACAATATATCTCTCTTCATCACTCAATACCTAGGTTTACCTCCACTGTATTCACATCCTACCATACCTTTGTCTGTACATTATACCTTGATGCTATTTTATCGCCCCCAGAAACCTCCTTTTACTCTCTGTACCAGACGTTCTAGACGACCAATTCTTATTGCTTTTAGCCGCACCCTTATTCTACTACTCCTATGTTCCTCTGGCGATGTAGAGGTGAATCCAGGCCCTGCAGTGCCTAGCTCCACTCCTATTCCCCAGGCGCTCTCTTTTGACTACTTCTGTAACCGTAATAGCCTTGGTTTCATGCATGTTAACATTAGAAGCCTCCTCCCTAAGTTTGTTCTATTCACTGCTTTAGCACACTCTGCCAACCCGGAAGTTCTAGCTGTGTCTGAATCCTGGCTTAGGAAGACCACCAAAAATTCTGAAATTTTAATTCCAAACTACAACATTTTCAGATAAGATAGAACTGCCAAAGGGGGCGGTGTTGCAATCTACTGCAAAGATAGCCTGCAGAGTTCTGTCCTACTATCCAGGTCTGTACCCAAACAATTTGAACTTCTACTTTTAAAAATCCACCTCTCTAAAAACAAGTCTCTCACCATTGCCGCCTGCTATAGACCACCCTCTGCCCCCAGCTGTGCTCTGGACACCATATGTGAACTGATTGCCCCCCATCTATCTTCAGAGCTCGTGCTGCTAGGCAACCTAAACTGGAACATGTTTAACACCCCAGCCATCCTACAATCTAAACTTGATGCCCTCAATCTCACACAAATTATCAATGAACCTACCAGGTACCTCCCCAAAGCCTAAAACACGGGCACCCTCATAGATATCATCCTAACCAACTTGCCCTCTAAATACACCTCTGCTGTCTTCAACCAAGATCTCAGCGATCACTGCCTCATTGCCTGCATCCGTAATGGGTCAACGGTCAAACGACCTCCACTCATCACTGTAAAACGCTCCCTGAAACACTTCAGCGAGCAGGCCTTTCTAATCGACCTGGCCGGGGTATCCTGGAAGGATATTGATCTCATCCCGTCAGTAGAGGATGTCTGGATATTTTTTTTAAATGCCTTCCTAACCATCTTAAATAAACATGCCCCATTCAAGAAATTTAGAACCAGGAACAGATATAGCCCTCGGTTCTCCCCAGACCTGACTGCCCTTAACCAACCCAAACACATCCTATGGCATTCTGCATTAGCATCGAACAGCCCCCGTGATATGCAGCTGTTCAGGGAAGCTAGAACCCATTATACACAGGCAGTTAGAAAAGCCAAGGCTAGCTTTTTCAAGCAGAAATTTGCTTCCTGCAACATTAACTCAAAAAAGTTCTGGGACACTGTAAAGTCCATGGAGAATAAGAACACCTCCTCCCAGCTGCCCACTGCACTGAAGATAGGAAACACTGTCACCACTGATAAATCCACCATAATTGAGAATTTCAATCAGCATTTTTCTACGGCTGGCCATGCTTTCCACCTGGCTACTCCTACCCCGGTCAACAGCACTGCACCCCCCCCACAGCAACTCGCCCAAGCCTTCCCCATTTCACCTTCTCCCAAATCCGTTCAGCTGATGTTCTGAAAGAGCTGGAAAATCTGGACCCCTACAAATCAGCCGGGCTAGACAATCTGGACCCTTTCTTTCTAAAATTATCTGCCGAAATTGTTGCCACCCCTATTACTAGTCTGTTCAACCTCTCTTTCGTGTCGTCTGAGATTCCCAAAGATTGGAAAGCAGCTGCGATCATCCCCCTCTTCAAAGGGGGGGACACTCTTGACCCAAACTGCTACAGACCTATATCTATCCTACCATGCCTTTATAAGGTCTTCGAAAGCCAAGTCAACAAACAGATTACCGACCATTTCGAATCTCACCATACCTTCTCTGCTATGCAATCTGGTTTCAGAGCTGGTCATGGGTGCACCTCAGCCACGCTCAAGGTCCTAAACGATATCTTAACCGCCATCGATAAGAAACATTACTGTGCAGCCGTATTCATTGATCTGGCCAAGGCTTTCGACTCTGTCAATCACCACATCCTCATCGGCAGACTCGACAGCCTTGGTTTCTCAAATGATTGCCTCGCCTGGTTCACCAACTACTTCTCTGATAGAGTTCAGTGTGTCAAATCGGAAGGTCTGCTGTCCGGACCTCTCTATGGGGGTGCCACAGGGTTCAATTCTTGGACCGACTCTCTTCTCTGTATACATCAATGAGGTTGCTGTGGCTGCTGGTGAGTCTCTGATCCACCTCTACGGAGACGACACCATTCTGTATACTTCTGGCCCTTCTTTGGACACTGTGTTAACAACCCTCCAGGCAAGCTTCAATGCCATACAACTCTCCTTCCGTGGCCTCCAATTGCTCTTAAATACAAGTAAAACTAAATGCATGCTCTTCAACCGATCGCTACCTGCACCTACCCGCCTGTCCAACATCACTACTCTGGATGGCTCTGACTTAGAATACGTGGACAACTACAAATACTTAGGTGTCTGGTTAGACTGTAAACTCTCCTTCCAGACCCATATCAAACATCTCCAATCCAAAGTTACATTTACATTTACATTTAAGTCATTTAGCAGAGTTAAATCTAGAATTGGTTTCCTATTTCGCAACAAAGCATCCTTCACTCATGCTGCCAAACATACCCTTGTAAAACTGACCATCCCACCAATCCTCGACTTTGGCGATGTCATTTACAAAATAGCCTCCAATACCCTACTCAACAAATTGGATGCAGTCTATCACAGTGCAATCCGTTTTGTCACCAAAGCCCCATATACTACCCACCATTGCGACCTGTACGCTCTCGTTGGCTGGCCCTCGCTTCATACTTGTCGCCAAACCCACTGGCTCCATGTCATCTACAGGACCCTGCTAGGTAAAGTCCCCCCTTATCTCAGCTCGCTGGTCACCATAGCATCTCCCACCTGTAGCACACGCTCCAGCAGGTATATCTCTCTAGTCACCCCCAAAACCAATTCTTTCTTTGGCCGCCTCTCCTTCCAGTTCTCTGCTGCCAATGACTGGAACGAACTACACAAATCTCTGAAACTGGAAACACTTATCTCCCTCACTAGCTTTAAGCACCAACTGTCAGAGCAGCTCACAGGCTACTGCACCTGTACATAGCCCACCTTTAATTTAGCCCAAACAACTACCTCTTTCCCTACTGTATTTAATTAATTAATTTATTTTGCTCCTTTGCACCCCATTATTTTTATTTCTACTTTGCACATTCTTCCATTGCAAATCTACCATTCCAGTGTTTTACTTGCTATATTGTATTTACTATGCCACCATGGCCTTTTTTTGCCTTTATACCTCCCTTATCTCACCTCATTTGCTCACATCGTATATAGACTTGTTTATACTGTATTATTGACTGTATGTTTGTTTTACTCCATGTGTAACTCTGTGTCGTTGTATGTGTCGAACTGCTTTGCTTTATCTTGGCCAGGTCGCAATTGTAAATGAGAACTTGGTCTCAACTTGCCTACCTGGTTAAATAAAGGTGAAATAAAATAAATAATAAAATAAAAAGATGGTTTTGTATTAAACAAAATGTCTTTCTCTGAACAATTGTATTAATATCAAATAATATACCTAAAAATATGTGAGCATACAATATAGCCCAGTATTTGTATTATTTATTTTATACTGTATTTTTTGCTAGGGTGCCTATAATTATGGACCCCACTGTACCCCCCCACACACACACACACACACACGCACACGCACACACACACTCCCTGCCTCTCTTTTTAGCAACTCAGAAACTTCAGCCCCGTCTGATGAATAATGTAGGAGTGTGGCCACCCAGAGGCACTCAGTGACCTCTGCCAGTGTCGGATATTACAGGCCTGGGATCAGGGATGACAGCGGTCGCAGTGAAATTAGTGTATTGCCCGCAGATACAATTACAGGTCCAGGGTCAATTTGAGATCGCCTTGTGGGTGAAATGAGTTCACGTGGTACTCTGGTACTGTGCTGATTATCTGGTAGGTTGCCATGGAGACGCTGTGCCCACCAATGGCCGGATGGTTTGCAGGGGTAGAAAGAGAAAGAAGAAGAGAAAGAGGGAAGGAGAGAGAAAGAGTTGCACACCTCATGCTAGGCTTTGAGCCGGTTTCAGATGTCACACTACAGCTTTCTCTCTCTCTCTCTCTCTCTCTCTCTCTCTCTCTCTCTCTCTCTCTCTCTCTCTCTCTCTCTCTCTCTCATTCTCTCGCTTTCTTGCTCTCAATGACAACGAGGCAGACAGTATTGTCTGGAAAGAGAAATCTGATGAGAGCCAAGGTCTTTCGCTCAAAGATATCTCAGTCTCAACAGCTCTCATGTCTCTGCGAATGGCCTGTGACGGAGTGAATAGTTAAAGGGGGAAAGACAAGACAGTGTCCTTGTGCATTGTGTCTCTGAGACAGTGACCTCCGCTGCTAATGTGTTGTCTCACTGTGCAAGGGAAAGAGCTGTGTTGGTCCTTGGAGGATGTGTTTGCTTTGTTCCCAGGAAATACCATAGACTCCGCCTGCGTGTAACAAGACGTATGTTGACACCTGCTATCTGTACAGTCTCGCTCACCTAGTTCACAGGCAACTGAGCACATTTACATTTACATTTAAGTCATTTAGCAGACGCTCTTATCCAGAGCGAGCACTACAGTGCCTCGTTCTTGCTAGGCTTTTTGTATCACAATTGCTCTGATAGAGGGTATCTTCGCAGCCATAACAGTCCCACGATTGAGCTCACATCAGACCTGGGTTCAAATAGTAATTGTGTACTTTCGAATGATTTAGCTGTGTTTTGTGAGCTTGCCCTGTGCTCCCCAGGCAGACTCAATCAAGCTCTTTCAAAGTAACACTATTTGAAACCCGGTCTGCTACAGTTCAGGATGGAGCTCACATGATGCCAAACATATCTACTGTGCAAACCACGGTCTGTCCTCTTGTCACCTTATAAACAGCTCTCTGTTGTCAATCGCCATGGTTACGTAACACTTCATCGGACTCTGGATCAGGCACTGTAATCGAGCACGGATCTCCTAGAGGGAAAGATAACAGCATCCAAACTCCAATCTCTCCCTGTTCCTTTTTTTCTGTTGAATTGGTCTGAATGGTTATTGATTTGTGTGATGTCAATGTCTGTTTCCAACAGCAGGCACCGGGTGGATCATTTGCTGCTGCTGCTGCTTCTGCCCTGACTAAATCAAAGTCGTCCTTCCCTTACCCAAAGACGATTTGTGTGCATAATCATGGGGGCAAGCTCTGTATCCAAGTCAGTTAAATCACATCATCAGAGTAGAGCGACAGAGCAGGTTGAAATCAAGTTCAATTCCTTATGCTCTATGTTAGTGAGCTGCACCAGACAACGAGACACGATTATCATGTCGAACACGCTTCCACCGCTAACTGTCCGTCACTCCGGTTTGAGATGGACAGAGACACACCGAGCTGTTTGAAGAGTGGGGGGAATCGATAGACATGAATAAATGAGTGTCCGTGAGGGAGCGAGGAGAGGAGAGGAGAAGAGATGCACCCGAAGACAAGACACGGCGGAGAAGAGAAGAGAGAGGAAGAGGAGAGCGTTTTGAGCCCAGGGTGATAGCTGAGCGCCTGTGAACCACAGATGTCCTCAGAGCATAAACACCAGCCCAACAGCTAGCGGCGCACAGTAAATGCTAATGCACCATTCCTACATCTCCACAGAGGGACCAGCTCCTCATGGAGACGGACAAAGCACTGCGTCCTTTCAACAACAACAACAAAAAAACTTCATCACAGGGTAGTGTAGGATTTCATATGGATGATGCAACATTTTGGCTTTTCAGGAAACTGGAAGCTGATGTTGATGTTTATCCACGTAAAGTACATTTAAATCTGCCTCTCATTATGCTCTTGTCTTTCTCACACACACACACACACACACAGAAACACACACACACACTTAAAAACCACTTCAGCCCTGCTTAATGGGGCCTTGCCTGAGGCCTGCGTCTGCACACGTCTACATTTTTAATGACCAGTGCTGATGATGTTTCTTCAAAACATTTTACTGAATCCTAACTCTCCAGGGTCCTCCAAAACACTAGAGGCCCCGGTTGTCAGACAAATGGGCGGTGAGTGCTCTCCCTCAGACATACATATGCACACACACTCACATGCACACACACAAACACACACGCACACACACGCGCACACAGACAGGAAGTGAGACTCCTCAGGGTGTTAACAGTAGACAGAGAGTTGAAGATTTCCTCTCCATGGAGGCAGAAGACGGGACAGGGCAGACAGACAGACAGACAGGAGCTCCTTCCTGTGCTTGTTTGACATGGCAGTACTGAGGATGGCTGGAAAATGGATAGAAGGATGTAGAGGGAGAGGGAGAGAGAGAGGGGGGGGGGGTTCCCAGACCAGCACCAGACGGACATACCAAACCAGGATCACAAAAGGAAATATCCAGAGTGTGTTTTGGCCTGAGGCTTGGTGCTGCTTGAATCACAGTGAAAACACTCCAACAACAGCCTGAATCCTAAACTAATCCCACTCCTACCCACTGCTAAAGTGATTTGAATTAAATCATGTTTGCCTTCTTTTAATTACTCTGGCCCACATACATATTTAATGTTTTTTTTAATATAATGTGTGGTTTAAAAGGTATTTATCAAATGCGGGAACAAACTCCCACGGGGCTTTGCAAACAATGTTTTAATGTCCTAAGAATTTCTGGAGACTTAAAAGATTTTGTGCACCTTCAATAAACAACAGCTGGCTGGGAATTCTAGTGGCAACATTTACAAGCATACATTCTGCACTAGTATGAGTTTTAGTATTTGTATGTGGTAGGCATGCATGTGTGCATTTTTGCGTTTGTGGGTGTATCTGTGGGTGTCTGTGTTTCTGTCTGTCTGTATTTGTCTGCCAGTCTGTCTGTCCGTATGCCTGGGCACACCAACCAACATGGGGGGTTCTGTTCTGGCCCCACCAGCCAAAACATGGGTGTTTTTGTTCTGGCCACACACCCACCTATTGGCTGGTATCGGTTTTGATCACACCAGCCAAAACGTGGGTGTATCTGTGTGTGTCTACGCAGGATTAAGCTCATGTACACTGGTCCTAAATCTGTTCTCTTTCTGACAGCAGACATAAATCGGTCTCCATACAGATTCATCTGAAATCAAGTACACAGTTGATCTATTCCAGAGCCCCCAGGAAGGAGAGAAGGAGCCCTTCCCTCTGGTTCAGTTTGGCTAGATGCTGATAGAGAGACGATAAGAGACGGGGAGAAGGACTCCGCACTGGGAATAGCCTACAGGCTATAGTGTCAGGCTGAACTACAGATGCCGTATCTTGATTTGACCCAGTTTCTCACAGCAGGAAAATAATGTGAATTATTATGTGGATTATAATGAATGTTAATTTTTGTTGTTGTAGGGGGTTGATACATTTTTCATTAGGGCACATTCATTATGACAAACTGTCGGACCCAAGTAAGACTAGCTGTCGCCATTGGCGTCGGCTAATGGGTATCCCAATAAATCGAATCCAGTCTCATATTTTTAAGTGGAAATTTGAGACTTTGGAAGCATTTTTAAACCTTCAATACACTACAAGTTTGCATTTCCATTTTGATCAAATTAAGATACGGCATCTATACTACAACTGTCACGTCGCCTCCCGCCATTTAACTACCTTGGAGTAACGTCTAACCCTGCAGTGCAAAGCTAGAGATCAGGCTGCAACCATTGTCATCTTATAGCCACCATTCAGACCTATCACACAGTGCTATATAGCGGACCATAATAAAAGGCTCATTACTCAAGTTTCAATATTATATTTGAATAATAACTCAATGATAAAAAAAATGAAAAACGGATTATGTTCCTCATGGTCTTTGGTCTGCTGGTGGGCTACAGTTGAATGTATGGGTTGTCCCTGGAAATATTATCCGGTTATCTTCTGCTACCAGACCTGTGAATAAAAATACACCACAGTACATCATCATTTATGTCACAGATGAGTAATTATGTTCTATTTTTAACTGGAAAGTTGAATTTCTGATCCATTTTGGGCATGAATATGTGATCATGTGAGAGAGTTCATTAATAATGTATTAACAACTTTATAGTGTTCACATCTCAAACAGTTAATTGCAATGTTTTCTTGCTATTTCCCCCTAGTGCAAGGCCCAAGGTTAGGAATGGATGTATAATTTATCCCGATGGATCCTGCTGTGTATGTGTGTGTGTGTGTGTGTGTGTGTGTGTGTGCGTGCGTGCGTCTTTGAACTCCCATAGCAGTCCCCTCTCTGTCTGTCTTGTGACGGCCCTGAATTTTTCTGAACCGTCTCAGTGCAGCTCCTTCCAATAGGGCGCTTTCCCTTTAATTCCCAATTAAATAGCCAGCATCAGCTGCACGAAAGTGGGGTTGTGATGGAGACGTGCATGAGGATGTGTTCAACCCTCAGTTCGAAGCTTCTCTATTCCGTTTGTTTTGTTGCCGTTAAACGTGTGTTTTGTAGCCTAAGAGAGTTTACCCAGGATCGGATCCACTCTTCGCGTCCCTGCACTACCTCTCCGTTCTTCGTGGCCTTTCTCCGCTGGAGATCTATTGGCGGATTGGATTGTCTGACTGACCGACTGACTACCACCTTTTTGTATACGGTATTTCATTTGTTTGGATGTGATGTATACTGTGATTTGTGTAGTTAGTGGTAGTTGAGGACTTAATTAAGAGTTGATCCGCTTTAAGGTTCTGTGGTAAAGTAATTGTTATATTGATTGTATGTTTAATACTGGGTTTACGCTACACGGAATGAACGGACAAACATCGCGTGACAAAAGTCACTTGAGTTCACTGAACTCCTTTACCGGGCTAGACTCTTTTTAGGCCCGAGGTACAGGACATTTCTGGAGGAACCAGAACTCATTGATATTATTATATGTGTGTGTGTAATCATTGTTGTTGCTAATACAACCCACGCAACAGAATATAGTTGTTTTTGAAGTTATTTTCAATGTTTTAAGGGTTTATGAAAAGTTTATTTCCATCCTGACTTTTACATACGTCCTTTGTATTGGTGTAGACTTGACGGACCAGATGGGACTCATTCCCACCCAAACTAAAAGGAGAAACCAATGTTTTCTCTGGTAGGCACAACCTACCTGGCACCCCTATAAATAATAACCTCAAGTCAAAACCGTTACATAAAAAATGGCACCCCAGATGGGACAGCTCAACATTGAGAACTAACCAAAGCAAATATTTTGTGTGGAATTAAAACAATGGATTCACCCCAAGATAATGTGCTCATCCATGTCATACCTGTCAATGGGAATACACAGGGCCATTCTGACCATCAAGCTGACAATACAAATCATAATGTGAATGGAGATAATGGAGTTGATTTGGGCCAGAGCCCTGGGAATCTGAATGCTCGGCCTGAGCCACAGGCCACAGGAGGTCTAACCAGTTACTCACTTATTGACATGGATCTGTGTGGAAGTACTGAGCTAGTCCTCCCTCTGACACCCAACCTTCCTCCATTGTCTGGTTTATCTCCAGAGGTTGTAGTCTTACAACTTCAAGGTGACATCCTTGATATTCGTCGGACTCAACAACATCTCCAAACTCTTATCCACCATAAATTCAAATGTCTGAGGGAAGAGCAACAACAGAGTGCCATGGAATTCAGAAACTCACTGAGCACTCTAACCCACACGCTGACAGAGCTCAGTGAGAGTGGAAGATGGGAAATGACTGGTGCCATGGACAGGCAGTTTGACTACCAACGAAACCAACTCACTGCCACTCTCCAATGGCGCCTGCAACATCACCACACTGAGGTCCTCAAGGACGTTAATTCTGTTTTTCTCCCATGGTTAACACTGTAGACCACTTGCAGACAGAGCTCTCTAATTGTGTTAAAATGTTGGATGACGTGTCTGTGGACATGGCCTCCATTAGGCACAACTCCTTACACAGAGTTTCCCTGGTGTCCACTTCAGTTCAGACCACTGAGGGCCAAGCTGGCACCTCTGAACAACCAAGCACCAGACTCATAAGATGGGCTCTACGGTTGCAAGAGTTCACATTTGCAGTGGAATACAGGAAAGGAAAATACAACACTGTTCCAGATGCCTTGTCCAGAGCTCCTACTTGTGATAACGGTGGCCCTGATCTTACATGTGCTACTGTCCTGTCAAGCAGTCGAGACTCGCCCAAAAACGGACTTTCCCATCTCTGATGAGGCAATATGGAAAGCTCAACAGGATGATCCAGAAGTACAGGCTTTGTACCAGACTATCCTGGAAGATGGAGAAAAGATGGTCAATCCTACCACAAAGCTGACCATCATTGAAGATAAAGTCTACCGAGTCGTACAACTACCTCACAGAACACTCTACCAAATGTACATACCGGACACTCTACGCCTACAACTGCTTCAACATTTCCATGAAGACCCATTAGCTGGTCATTTGGGCAGGTTCAAAACCTACAAGCGGTTGCAAGCGTTACTCTACTGGCCACATCTGAGCATGGATGTGAAGTCACACATCCGAAATTGTCAGGTTTGTCAAATGTACAAACCAGAAGGTAGAAAGCCTGCTGGCAAGTTGCAGCAAACGGTGGTTACCCGACCTTGGGAAATGTTAGGAGTGGATTTGATGGGTCCATTTCCTAGAAGCTCAATCAGAATGTGTACATACTTGTTTTTGTTGATTACTATTCAAAGTGGGTGGAACTCTTTTCCCTCGTCAGGCCACAGCAAGGACCGTCTCTAACATCCTTACGAAAGAGATCCTGACTCGCTGGGGAGTGCCTGATTACATCCTGTCTGATCGAGGTTCCCAATTTGTCTCTGATCTCTTTGAGGAGACCTGCCAAAGATGGAACCTGAGGCAGAAGTTGACCACGGCCTATCACCCACAGACCAATCTCACTGAGAGAGTAAATCGAACCTTGAAGACAATGATTGCTTCCTATGTAGGGACCCAGCACAAACACTGGGACAAGCACCTTCATGAGTTTCGATTTGCCCTGAATTCTGCTGTGCAAGAGTCCACTGGAGTCACACCTGCAGAGCTGAACCTAAGTCGTCCTCTCCGAGGACCCTTGGATATGGTGCTACAGCCCCAGCAGCTTACTCCAGACGCTGCTTGCTATGACCAGGTAGGCCATCTCCATGACTTGAGAGCTCTTGTCTCAAAGAACATGATCCAGGCTCGACTCAAGCAGAAGAGAAATTATGATAAGAACAGACGAGACATGCAGTTCCAGCTTCGTGATCGGGTGTGGCTTCGCTCTCATCCTTACTCGAAAGCTGAACAATTCTTCTCGGCCAAGCTCGCTCTAAATGGCAAGGACCCTATAGGATTGTGGAGCAGATGGGCCCTTTGAACTACCGAGTGGTGAAAGAGGACACAGGTGAAGATATGCGCATCGTCCATGTCTCACGCCTTAAGGCCTGTTACCCCTCGGCTGAGGAATGGAGGCGATTGAGCGCCGCAAGGTCCTGGATATCTTTGAAGAGGATAGTGAGGATACTTTTCTCGGATTCCCAGACCCAGAAGTCTCGCACCTTAAGGCCTGTGACTCCTCAGCTGAGGAGCGTGAGCTCCAAAAAGTAATGAATCTTTTTGTAGAGGAAAGTGATGAGGAGACCTTTCTCGGTTTCCCCGACCAAGATGTGCCTTCCAGGGCAATGGTCGGCTTTTTCCAGGGAGGGGTGTGTGACGGCCCTGAATTTTTCTGAACCGTCTCAGTGCAGCTCCTTCCAATAGGGCGCTTTCCCTTTATTTCCCAATTAAATAGCCAGCATCAGCTGCGCGAAGGGGGGGTTGTGATGGAGACGTGCATGAGGATGTGTTCAACCCTCAGTTCCGAAGCTTCTCTATTCCGTTTGTTTTGTTGCCGTTAAACGTGTGTTTTGTAGCCTAAGAGAGTTTACCCAGGATCGGATCCACTCTTCGCGTCCCTGCACTACCTCTCCGTTCTTCGTGGCCTTTCTCCGCTGGAGATCTATTGGCGGATTGGATTGTCTGACTGACCGACTGACTACCACCTTTTTGTATACGGTATTTCATTTGTTTGGATGTGATGTATACTGTGATTTGTGTAGTTAGTGGTAGTTGAGGACTTAATTAAGAGTTGATCCGCTTTAAGGTTCTGTGGTAAAGTAATTGTTATATTGATTGTATGTTTAATACTGGGTTTACGCTACACGGAATGAACGGACAAACATCGCGTGACAAAAGTCACTTGAGTTCACTGAACTCCTTTACCGGGCTAGACTCTTTTTAGGCCCGAGGTACAGGACATTTCTGGAGGAACCAGAACTCATTGATATTATTATATGTGTGTGTGTAATCATTGTTGTTGCTAATACAACCCACGCAACAGAATATAGTTGTTTTTGAAGTTATTTTCAATGTTTTAAGGGTTTATGAAAAGTTTATTTCCATCCTGACTTTTACATACGTCCTTTGTATTGGTGTAGACTTGACGGACCAGATGGGACTCATTCCCACCCAAACTAAAAGGAGAAACCAATGTTTTCTCTGGTAGGCACAACCTACCTGGCACCCCTATAAATAATAACCTCAAGTCAAAACCGTTACTGTCTGTCTGTCTGTCTGTCTGTCTGTCTGGCTGGCTGGCTGGCTGGCTGGCTGTCTGTCTGTCTCTCTGTCTCTCTGTCTCTGTAAGGTAGCAGGCTTGTATTTGAGTTGAGCCCACAACGTGCCACTCTATCCACAAGGGCCTAATCCCACACTGATAACGGCACATCAATCAGTGGTTGTTTACCGTGGGTGGATGATAATAATGCCTAAAGGAGGCGGTGATGTCACAAAACACATTTGTCACGTTGACAGAGTAAATAGCACATTAACTACGTAGGGCATACACTGTAGGTGCCATTTGGGACCCAGCCATCATGTAGCCACTTTACAGACCTGATCTTATTAGTTCTGCTGTTGTCAAAGGGGAAATTAGGTTTGCTACAGCATACAGGGGGGTTTTGTGTGTGTGTGTGTGTGTGTGTGTGTGTGTGTGTGTGTGTGTGTGTGTGTGTGTGTGTGTGTGTGTGTGTGTTGCGCGCGCGCGCGCACAGAGGGCAAGAGGGTATGTGTATGTGTTGTAGTTTAATGGTACAGTACAAAGACAGAGCTGTGTATATTGTATGCAGTGTCTGTATTCAGACTCAGTTGGGCCCTCTGCGCTCATAAGACCCATTAGACACGGATGAATTAAGCCTGTCCCACTCCCTCTACTAAATTAACTTTAAACCCAAGATGCTAATTCATTTTTGGTCCATTTCTTTTGCCACACTGTCTCCCTCTGTCTAGTATCCGTTGGGTTCTGTCTCTGAATCAACTCCGATTTCCATCTCCAATTCTGTCAAATTCTCTCCTCCCCTCTCCCCTCTCTCTCTCTCTCTCTCTCTCTCTCTGCTCCAACCTCCAACCTCAACCTGTCTGCATGTGAGTTTCTTTCGGAGAGGTTGGGTTAAAGCAGAAGACCCATTTCTGTTGGACATTTGTGTATAAAGTACAATAAAGTATTCTTCTTCTCGCTCTGCAGGGAGATCAACTTTAAGAACTTCTCCCTGCTCCAGCTGAATGAGGAGTTCTCCAGGGGACGTGGCCTGGATGTGGGCGCCAGGGCGTGGAAGGGAGGAAACGTCCTCCTCTTCTTCTGTGACGTCGACATCTACTTTACCGCTGACTTCCTGAACACCTGCCGTCTCAATGCTCAACCTGGTACTACAGTACACAAAACAAATCCACATCAGTGCTATGTTCGGCGTGGGCCGCTGTGCCTTTTGGTTTTCTAACAAAGCTGAGATTTGAATGAAATAACTGTTGAGATGTTGTTTTGTTATTAACCATTGGTAATTAATACTTTGGAAACCTTAGATTTATTTGGTTACATTTTCATGTATTTATTTCCTCCTCAGGTAAGAAGGTCTTCTATCCTGTTCTGTTCAGCCAGTATAACCCAACCCTGATCTACGGTAATCATGACCACATCCCGCCAGTTGAACAGCAGCTGGTAAGAAACCTGCTTTCGCAGATGTCCTCAGAAATATGTGCAACAGCACATTTTCTTACCTTAAAGATTTGCCTGTTCTTTTTTTGTTGTTGTTGCTATTTTTAATAGGTGATTAAAAAGGACACAGGATTATGGAGAGACTTTGGCTTCGGAATGACGTGCCAGTACCGATCAGATTTCATCAACATAGGTAAATATCATGTTACCGTGCTCATCGCTGTTAAATTGTCATATCCAAACCATCTGCGATATTATTATGGACTCAGGCATATTGGCTCTCAGGACAGGTTTTGCCTCAATGCATTTTTCCACCTCAGTCGAGGCCATTCGATGAAGTCACAGGCTATAAACTATGCTGTAAATAAGGGTCGTTTCTGGACAGTGTCTGCGTCCCAAATGGCACCCTATTCCGTATATGGTGCACGACTTTTGACCAGGGCTCGTAGGGCACACGTGTCTAGGCCAGAAATACACACACACACACAGAGATAGACAGAGATTTTACTGTTTTGTCACTGTAATTTCATTTGCCACTGGCAGAACATTTAATATTACTGTGGAGGGAGACAGAGGTACAGCATATGTCTGACCTTAAACTCTCAGGAGAGAGACACATCGCACTACAGCGTGACCCTATAATACATCAAATACTCCTTGCAACTCTAGGGCGAGTGATTTGAGATTTAGATGTGATGTGATGCGAATGGTGATGAATAATGAATTTATCTGTGATGAGATTTTCACCCAAAGTAGAGAGAGATGAAGGGAGGTAGAGAGAGAGAGAGAGAGAGAGAGAGAGAGAGAGAGAGAGAGAGAGAGAGAGAGAGAGAGAGAGAGAGAGAGAGAGAGAGAGAGAGAGAGAGAGAGAGAGAGAGAGAGAGAGAGAGAGAGAGAGAGAGAGAGAGAGAGAGAGAGAGAGAGAGAGAGAGAGAGAGAGAGAGAGAGAGAGAGAGAGAGAGAGAGAGAGAGAGAGAGAGAGAGAGAGAGAGAGAGAGAGAGAGAGAGAGAGAGAGAGAGAGAGAGAGAGAGAGAGAGAGAGAGAGAGAGAGAGAGAGAGAGAGAGAGAGAGAGAGAGAGAGAGAGAGAGAGAGACGAAAATAAACAATGTGCTTCTCACAGTGAGGTGAAGAGAAAAGACGGGGGTGACTTCAGACAGAGGTGATGTTTTTAGGCCCTGGTGTACACACAAATACACAATTTCCCAGCTTCCTGGTTCGGTTCATTGTTTAGCCCCTCAGCACTGAGCAGTCTGCAGTCATCTTAAAAAGAGAGAAAGAGAGAGAGGTGGGGGGAGAAAAACCGCACTCGTGCATCAATAAGCAAAACATGATTACCCGTGTCACCTAGGGGATGAAGAGGATGTAGTCCAGTTGGTTGGAAAGAACTGACGTCAGCGTCTTACTTCCTCTGAAAGTCACGTTGGGGCATGTCCTGAGGTTCTATCGCAATATTTCGTCACTCCACTGCTGTCATATCATCAGACTCCATGCATTATGCATGTAGAAAAAACTGGTAGAACATAATACACTGCATGTACAAAACATTAAGAACACCTGCTCTTTCCATGACTTAGACCCGCCAAGTGAATCCAGGTGAAGGCTGCGATCCCTGATGGAAGTCACTCGTTGAAGTCACATCAGCGTAGATGAAGTGGAGGAGACAGTTTAAAGAAGGGTTTTTAAAGCCTTGAGACGCCGGAGACATGGATTGTGTGTGTGTGCCATTCGGATGATGAATGGGCAAGACAAGAGTTTGAAGTTCCTTTGAATGAAGTATGGTAGTAGGTGCCGGGCGCAACGGTTTGTTCAGAACTGCAATGCAGCTGGGTTTTTCCACGCTCAACCGTTTCCCATGTGTATCAAGAAAGGTCCACCACCCAAAGGACATCCAGCCAACTTTCCAAAAGTGTTGGAGTCAACATGGTCTAGCATCCCTGTAAATGCTTGCAACACCTTGTAGGGTCCACGCCCCGACGAATTAAGGCTTTTTTTGGGGGGGGGGCTCAGTGTTCTAGATTCAGAGTGTTTAATGCTCACATGTACAGGGTTGTAGGCGTGATTGCAGGGTACAGTGAAATTCTTAGGCTAATGAAAACGGTAATAGGAAAACAAGAACAGAAATAGCCCTAATATAGTAATAACAACTGTAGATACATTTCCGTTGTGGTGGAAGCAGAGTAAAGACTGTTGGGGGGGTGTGGGAGAATGATCATTGAGTGAAATAAACAACAAAAAATAAGTTACAATATACATATTTACAACTGCAACAGTGATGAATGTCGTTGGGGATGGGGGCAGAGTAAAGTCCGTTGGAGCGGGCGGAATGTCAATAGGGGGAGTAGAATGGAGGGGGCAGCAGGAGAAAGGATGTCCACGGGGAAGTAGCAGGGGGAGGGGGGAGCAGGTAGCTGACTAGTGGTGGCTATTCAGCAGCTTGATTAAAGTGAGTTTATGAGTTCATGTTGTCCCTCCTTCCAGGTGGTTTTGACGTGGACATCAAAGGTTGGGGTGGTGAGGATGTTCACCTTTACAGGAAGTACCTGCACAGCAACCTGCTGGTGGTCCGGTCCCCATCGCGGGGCCTCTTCCACCTGTGGCACGAGAAGCGCTGTGCTGACGAGCTGCCCCCGGAGCAGTACAGGATGTGCATGCAGTCCAAGGCCATGAACGAAGCCTCACACGGCCAGCTGGGCATGCTCTTCTTCCGACACGAGATCGAGGCACACTTGCGTAAGCAGAAACCCCAGCGGTCCATTGCCAAAAAGACATGAGGGGAATCACACAGGAATCTAGACTACGGGAGGAGGGCAATGACAGTATGACAGTCAGAGACAGTGAGGGGGGGGGGGGCAACAACAAAACAGAGATCTTCTGTTATGAACAGTGATGACATAACAGTACTGACTCACTATAGAGGAAAAACACTCCAATATATCCTCCCTTTTGTTGTGCCAAAAAGGGCATAACAAAATACACCTAAGACACCTGCCGTTACTTGAAGAAGTGCAAGCACTGTGAAGACGACAGTTAAAATGGCCAGCAGAAATACTTGTATTGACTGCTCCTCTGTGTTTTGGTCTAAAATCATGTGCCTCATGTTGACTGACTGACAGCTGTGGCATTGCTGGTTTCTTGAAGGAGGCTGGAGGAAGACTGGAACAAGATTTCCCTGTGTCTTACTAGAGCCACCTTGTGGACAGGAGGAAAACAGCATGACAGTGAAGGGAATGTGGACACTGAAGCTAATACACTCAGACAGATGGTCAATCAATAAATGAAAACAGGTGTTAGTGATGCTTATTTAGCGAGCCAATGACAACAACAAAGGAGGGACACAGACACTGTTAGACATTCATTATTTCTCAAGCTCCACAGAATCATTATGGTGCTCTTTTTCACGAGTTTTATTAATCCTGCCTGCATGTGCATTTATGTGGTTTTTCATCATCAGGAAACAAAACAGTGCAGTTTTGTCTTGTTTGAAGGGTCAAAATAAATATCGTATATTTTTTTACACTGGGCAGTATTTTGGTTCGCAGTTTGAGAATGAAGCTACAGTACATGTATGACGAAGATTATATGGCCCTGAGAGAAAATATGGATACATCCTTTGTTTTGAGTATGGGCTAACATTGTGCAAATAATATATTTTAGAATAGATGTATTACACTTCTGTTCCATAATTAAGTTATCCAGCGATAAAATGACAGAATGAATTTCACACAACTTTTGTTGGAAAAAGAAAAAGCCTTGCTCCAAAAATGCTTATTTAATATTAACAATTGTTAGCTACATCACTCATTTGCCTATTCTTTCTTAGAAGCTGAAATGGCGGTGGCTTGACACAAGTCTACATGAGCCAAATTAAGTTTAGTGGTAGTATAATGCTTCCGTGTCTACAGAGCACTATAAGACCAGGACAAGGAAGGGTAGGAAAAGGCCTGTATGAAAGTGCAAATACAATCTGAAATGGAATGTTAACATGGAAAGAGGGTCTGATATTTGAACATGGCAAATTGTTTTGACGTTAATCCTGATGGATTTCTACTGAGAGTATTTATTCGGAGATGTATAGCCTATAGATAAATACATTCTCACAGGCTTGACATTCACAGCGAGTGACAATGATTTTATGCCTTTATTTAACGAGCTCACTTATTCATCTTAAAATAAATATTGAGAGATTTGATTTAATTCCCAGGTCTTTCGTTTTCAAGAAAGCACTTGGGTTGCTTCGCATGGAAGAATTTGTATGAACCTAAATTTGTGTCGGAAGACCAAAACCTGTAAAAAGAGTCAGGAGGATGCACCTTTTAAATTGTTTTACGTTTTATTGTTTCGTGAAAGGATACGTCTATCTGTTAATAATAAATATAACTTTTCTGATGAAGCTCTTGATTAATTCTCAATTCACGCCCATTTTTTTGTCTTAATTGTTCTGTTTGAAGTGTCTACAGTTGAAATAAATGATGCTTGATGCTTGATGCTTCTTCACAGATTTGATTGGACTCCAGTATGTAAAAACTGCAGTAGTCTGTAATCTACTCTAATGTAACTCTACGCTATGCTTTATTCTCTACTCACCTGTGGTGCAGCCTGCGAAATGTCTATAAAAAAAGACTCAGTGGTATTGTGTAGTGATGTACACAAGATGGTAGTCTCATCATCACATTGTGTTCAGTAGTACACCTCTAGATGGAAGCATTGCATCCCAGTCGAGGAACCAAAGTGCCAAAAACCTATTAACAGATACTGTATGTTGGCTATGAAATAGATCAAATGTTGTGGAGAGGGGTGTCTGAATTATGGGGTGAGCCAGGGATCGTTAATCTCCCCTGAAAGAGACATGAGCTCATCTAAAGGCAACAAAAGTCCAATTTGGGGGGGGGTCTCTAAATATTGATAATTTGACCAGAACGCATGCGGACAGCAAAATGCATCAATCTCACCGGAGAATGCATCCTATAGAGTGAAACAGCTCTCCTCCATAGCTCATGTATCTGATGGGGTCTGTCCAAAAAAAAAGTATGAAATGTTACTACACATGCTGAGCCAGAGGGGCGCTGTTTCGCTCTCTCATACTGTATGCTTTCTCCGCTGAGATAGATTCAGCCACTTGCGAATTGAAGGAAAATTATGAAACATTATTTAAAATTGTTTTATTTATTATTATTGTTCACATTGTTGGGGAAAGCGTGGCTTCCCTTGACACATATAAATACACACCGCTGTAGTAGGCCTAATGAAAATCGCTGAATGTCATTACACTTTTGTAACAGATGTCTCTTTCAATTCATCAGTTGGTGCGTGCACAGTGCACCGTTTGGATATTGGAATTATTTTGGAGTAGCCTACTTTTTGAAGTGATTTGTTTGACAATCAGCCTAATACATTTTTTTTTACCATTAAATGACTTCTTTCCTATTAGGCCCATGAATAATTTATAGTGTCATGAAAAATATTATCCCCCGTTCTGATGACTCTATTTTTGCATATTTTTGATACTGAATGTTATCAGATCTTCAACCAAAACCTAATATTAGATAAAAGTAACCTGAGTTTACAAATAAACAAAAAAATATATATACTTATTTTGTTTATTTAATTAACAAAGATATGCAACACACAATTCCCCTGTGTGAAAAAGTAATTTCCCGCCATAACACTACCACCACCATGCTTGACCGTTGGTTTAATGTTCTTACTGTGGAATGCAGTGTTTGGTTTTCACCAGACATAGTGGGACCCATCTCGTCCAAAAAGTTGACTCAAGTTTTCCAAAAAGGACCTGGAAGCACCTGGATTATCATCAAGACTCTTGAAAGAATGTTCTATGGACAGATTAGTCTAAAGTATAACTTTTTGGACGACATGGGTCCCATTATGCCTGGCAGAAATCAAACACTGCATCCACAGTAAGAACCTTATACCAATGGTCAAGCATGGTGGTGGTAGTGTGATGGTTTGGGGATGCTTTGCTGTCTCAAGACCTGGACGACTTGCCTTAATAGAAGGAACCATGAATTCTGCTCTGTATCAGAGAATTCTGCAGGAGAATGTCAGGCCATCCGTCTGTGAGCTGAAGCTGAATCGCAGCTGGGTCATGCAGCAAGACAATGATCCAAAACACACAATCAAGCCTACATGAAAATGGCATCAACAACAAAAATAATGTGTTCATTTGAAGTTTTGGAATGGCCTAGTCAAAGTCAAGACCTAATCCCAATTGACATGTTGTGGCACGACTTGAAACGAGC
Organism: Oncorhynchus keta; assembly: GCF_023373465.1. Taxonomy (NCBI): domain Eukaryota; kingdom Metazoa; phylum Chordata; class Actinopteri; order Salmoniformes; family Salmonidae; genus Oncorhynchus; species Oncorhynchus keta. The sequence continues at coordinate 43,238,279 of NC_068429.1, forward strand.
AGTTCGTGCTTGACAACCCACAAACGTTGCTGAGTTAAAGCAGTTCTGCCTGGAAGAGTGGGCCAAAATTCCTCTACAATGACGTGGGAGACTGATCAACAACTCCGGCACAACCAGTTATTGAGTGTAAGGGGGCGATTACTTTTTCTACACAGGGACTTTGTTTGTGAAATAAAATGAATTGAGTATGAAATTGTTGTATTATTTTTTCATTTGTTCCCTTTATCTAATATTAGGTTTCGTTTGAAGACCTGATAATTCAGTATAAAAAAAATATGCAAAAGTAGAGAACATTTGAAAGGGGGCAAATACTTTTTCACAGCACTGTATACCCAATAGAGGCTCCCCCTAATGTCACAGTATAATGTGTACTCTGTTGGAAAGGCTATGATTTCAGACACTATAGGGCATTTGCAACCTGAAACTGACCTTCAGTGCATCCTGTAACATCCGATTACAATATATAATGTCCTTTTATCTATTCGATTTCCTCACCTCCTGCATCCTCTCTCCACCGTCCTTTTGAACATGGTCAAAGGTAATCGAGGAAAGTCGACGAGGAGAGTGAACTTGCGTGGAAATGCACTTGCTTTGACACGAGACGGTCCTTCTCCACTCGTGCGTCATTAAGCAAATGACATTTACAGGGGTGGATCCCCCCAAAAATGGGTAAAGTGATCAAAACAAATGAAGTTAGTTGTGTAAGTTATTAGGAGTCTATTGACGTACCCGTTCATCACTCTAAGTAACATAATACAAAAATCATATTAATCCTGTAACTAAAAGTGATGATATAAAACATTTATTTTAATTATTTTTTTACAATACAAAGCATACACATACAAACAACAACATACAAACATCCACAACATCACCCCAAGGTCTCTGGTCAAAAGTGGTGTACTATATAAGGAATGGAATAGGGTGCCATTTGGGACGAAGAATGAGAGACTGGAGTGTCCAAACATTGTATTAAACAGTGTTGTTAGTCACCTCTCTGTGTATTAAACACAGTGTATTATTAATAAACCTCCCTGTGTTTTATTTTTTCAAAACAATGCAAAACATACAGTACCAGTCAAAAGTTTGGACACACCTACTCATTCACGGGTTCATCTTTATTTTTACTATTTTCTACATTGTAGAATAATAGTGGAGACATCAAAACTATGAAATAGCACATATGAAGTAGTAACCATAAAAGTATTAAACAAATCCAATTATATTTTATATTCTTCAAAGTAGCCACCCTTTGCCTTGACAGCTTTGCCCACTCTTGGCATTCTCTCAACTAGCTTCACGAGGAAAGCTTTTCCAACGGTCTTGAAGGCGTTTCCACATATGCTGAACACTTCTTGGCTGTTTTAACTTCACTCTGCAGTCCAACTCATCCAAAACCATCTCATTTGGGTTGAGGTCGGGTGATTGTGGAGGCCAGGTCATCTGATGCAGCACTCTATCACTCAACTTTGTCAAACAGCCCTTACACATCCTGGAGGTGTGTTTTGGTTCATTCCTGCTGAACAACGAATGATATTGCCACTAAGCACAAACCAGATGGGGTGGCGTATTGCTGCAGAATGCTGTAGTAGCCATGCTGGTTAAGTGTGCCTTGAATTCTAAATAAATCACTGAAAGCGTCACCAGCAAAGCACCCCCACACCTCCTCCTCCATGCTTCACGGTGGGAACTACACATGCGGAGATCACCCGTTCACCTACTCTGCGCCTGGTTTTTACGACTGCACTTGAAGAAACTTTCAAGGTTCCTGTAATTTTCTGTATTGACTGACGTTCATTTTGAAGGTATAATTTGCAAATAAATTCATTACAAATCCTACAATGTGATTTTCTGGATTTTTTTTCCCTCATTTTGTCTGTCATAGTTGAAATGTATCTATGATGAAAATTACAGGCCTCTCTCATCTTTTTAAGCGGGAGAACTTGCACAATTGGTAGCTGACTAAATACTTTTTCTGCCCCACTGTATCTACAGTAGCTTTGATTGGACTGATCATGTCAACATCATACTTTCAAAATCTTAGCTAGCAAGCAACATCATGGATGAAGTCGACAATCTACTGGCAAATCCTTGTCATATGAAGAGAAATAATGAAGAGAAATTATAGATAAAACGTATCGGTGATCATCGGCCATTGGACCTAAACATTACACAAGTTGGAAATCGCAAATTCGATAATGAGTGGTTTGGAAGGAATCAGTGGCTAAATGCAAGCATTGCAAAGCAATCACTTGCCTGCTATTCAGTGGCGAGGGTGTGTGGTGCCAAGTCTGTTTATGTGCCCATGAGCAAGGCACTTAATCCTAACTGCTCCTGTTAGTCACTCTGGATAAGAGCATCTGCTCAATTACCAAAATGTAAATGTATTGAGCCATCATCAATACATCTTATCAATGAATATGCTTAATGATCCCTGAGCCTGTTATATTTCATGTTGTATAGGCCTAAGCATATTTATTTTCTTGATTGTTGTATATAAAATCATCATGCATTTATTTTCTGTCTATCTAGGCAATACAGACTGGTCTCTTATCGGATCACCCTGGAGTGGAGAACATCTATGTTGAGGCCAACGACGGCTACTCCCAGCCACTGTGGTGGCAACAATTACATCTAACTACCCTGACCCCAACATCAGCTACATTGGATTCCAGGAAGTTGAGGAGGCTCATAGCGTCTTATACAAATAATATTTTCAAGAAACAACATTGTATTTCAATTTATTTATTTTTTATAAAGAATTTGTTATTTTAAACAACAATTACACAGTTACAATGCCATTCACACGTCACTCAGCATTAGTTACAAACATGTTCCTGAAGAGCAACCGTCTAGTAGGTTTTCACTCCAACAAGTGAGCTTGATTAGGGGTTGGGTTGGATTGAAATCCTATAGGACGGTAGCTCTCTAGGTACAATGTTTGAGAACTGTTGGGTTTTATAAAACACAGGGAAAATCCCAATTGCATACTCTATCCTTCTCAAAACACATTGGATGAGAAAGCCAGAGGAGCTCTGGATTTCTCATCCAATGTATTTTGAGAAGGAGACGAGGAGAGGACGTGAGGGATATGCAATTGAGATCTTCCCAGCTAATCCTACTCATTACTCCATGTGTTGGCTCACGCCTGTTCCAAAACTTCACCTGATGCACTGTAGGGATGGTGCCAGGTTTCCTCCAGACGTGAGGCTTGGCATTCAGGCCAAATATTTCAATCTTGGTTTCATCAGACCTGATAATTGTGTTTCTCATGGTCTGAGAGTCCTTTAGGTGCCTTTTGGCAAATTCCAAGCGGACTGTCATGTGCTTTTTTACTGAGGAGTGGCTTCCGTCTGGCCACTCTACCATAAAGGCCTGATTGGTGGAGTGTTGCAGAGATGGTTGTCCTTCTGGGAGGTTCTCCCTTCTCCACAGAGGAACTCTGCAGTTCTGTCAGAGTGACCATCTGGTTCCACTGTGTTCTTGGGGATCTTCAATGCTGCAGAAATTTTTTGGTACCCTTCCCCAGATCTGTGCCTGGACACAATCCTGTCTTGGAGCCTTACAAACAATTCCTTCGACCTCATGGCTTTTTGCTCTGAAACAGCGATTCCTCCTTTAAAAGTTTACACCGCAGGACTTAGAGGTACCCAGTGTCATGGCTTCATTGCTCCAGACCACAAGAGGGAGTTAGAGCACTCATTATGCATTTGGGTCCCAAGGTTTTTATATGACCAATCATATCGAGTGGTTCCAATGACGAATTTGACTCTAACCACCCGTCCCTGGTGACTTTCTTCAGCCAAGATGGCTGACAAAACATTACAGGGAAGCAAATGTAAGTATTTATAACGTCAAGCAAAAAAAAAATACAATTGATAAGAATATGTTAGTTAATGTAGAGACAAACAATTATGCATATTTTTTTGTCATTAAAGTTCATTTACAAAAATAACTATTTAGCAAGTTTTCTTTCAGTCATATCCAATACCAAGTGTATCAAACTCCATTATTTGAATGATGCTGTGTCTGCATGTATGTATTACAATTATACACTTCAACAGTGTTTACCACTCCTGCTCCTGGGACGTCAATGATTACACATGGTAACTATGCAAAAGACTAGAAACATGACTGATTTGTAATTCATATATACAGAATACAAAACAGTACACAAGCGTGCTGAACGATGCGTGGAAAAGAGCGAGGAACGAGATGGGAGTAATAATCCAGGCTATTTGCTCTGAGACCGGCATAATAATGTAATGAAAAAAGAAGGAAGCAGGTTTCGAACCCTCAACATTCTAGCCCGAAGTCTAGCACGCTATCGACTGTGCCCAAATGCTCTAGGTTAGGGTTGGGGCCGATTATGGCTAAAAACACTTTATTAATTGGAATCTTTAACAAGTGGAAAGGGGAAAAAGTACACTGCTCAAAAAAATAAAGGGAACACTTAAACAACACAATGTAACTCCAAGTCAATCACACTTCTGTAAAATCAAACTGTCCACTTAGGAAGCAACACTGATTGACAATACATTTCACATGCTGTTGTGCAAATAGAATAGACAACAGGTGGAAATTATAGGCAATTAGCAAGACACCCCAAATAAAGGAGTGGTTCTGCAGGTGGTGACCACAGACCACTTCTCAGTTCCTATGCTTCCTGGCTGATGTTTTGGTCACTTTTGAATGCTGGCGGTGCTTTCACTCTAGTGGTAGCATGAGACGGAGTCTACAACCCACACAAGTGGCTCAGGTAGTGCAGCTCATCCAGGATGGCACATCAATGCGAGTGTCCAGAGCATGGAGGCGCTACCAGGAGACAGGCCAGTACATCAGGAGACGTGGAGGAGGACGTAGGAGGGCAACAACCCAGAAGCAGGACCGCTACCTCCGCCTTTGTGCTAGGAGGAGCACGAGGAGCACTGCCAGAGCCCTCCAGCAGGCCACAAATGTGCATGTGTCTGCTCAAACGGTCAGAAACAGATTCCATGAGGGTGGTATGAGGGCCCGATGTCCACAGATGGGGGTTGTGCTTACAGCCCAACACTGTGCAGGACGTTTGGCATTTGCCAGAGAACACCAAGATTGGCAAATTCGCCACTGGCGTCCTGTGCTCTTCACAGATGAAAGCAGGTTCACACTGAGCACATGTGACAGAGTCTGGAGACGCCGTGGAGAACGTTCTTCTGCCTGCAACATCCTCCAGCATTGCCGATTTGGCGGTGGGTCAGTCATGGTGTGGGGTGGCATTTCTTTGGGGGGCCGCACAGCCCTCCATAAGCTCGCCAGAGGTAGCCTGACTGCCATTAGGTACCGAGATGAGATCCTCAGACCCCTTGTGAGACCATATGCTGGTGAGGTTGGCCCTGGGTTCCTCCTAATGCAAGACAATGCTAGACCTCATGTGGCTGGAGTGTGTCAGCAGTTCCTGCAAGGTTAAGGCATTGATGCTATGGACTGGCCCGCCCGTTCCCCAGACCTGAATCCAATTGAGCACATCTGGGACATCATGTCTCGCTCCATCCACCAACGCCACGTTGCACCACAGACTGTCCAGGAGTTGGCGGATGCTTTAGTCCAGGTCTGGGAGGAGATCCCTCAGGAGACCATCCACCACCTCATCAGGAGCATGCCCAGGCGTTGTAGGGAGGTCATACAGGCACGTGGAGGCCACACACACTACTGAGCCCCATTTTGACTTGTTTTAAGGACATTACATCAACATTGGATCAGCCTGTAGTGTGGTTTTCCACTTTAATTTTGAGTGTGACTCCAAATCCAGACCTCCATGGGTTGATAAATTTGATTTCCATTGATAATTGTTGTGTGATTTTGTTGTCAGCACATTCAACTATGTAAAGAAAAAAGTATTTAATAAGAATATTTCATTCATTCAGATCTAGGATGTGTTATTTTAGTGTTCCCTTTATTTTTTGAGCAGTGTATTATTATTCATTTTTTCATGGGCTATTAGCTGAACAATAGACTATTCAATCTTTACCAACCCCACTGCATCTTGGTGCAAGAGGCTTTTACTACAGTCCCTGGTTCGAATTCAGGCTGTATCACATCCGACCGTGATTAGGAGTGCCATAGGGCGGCGCACAATTGGCCCAACGTCATCCGGGTTTGGCCGGGGTAGGCCTTCATTGTAAGTAAGAATTTGTTCTTACCTAACTTGCGTAGTTAAATAAAGCTTCAATTTAAAAAACAACTGCCAGCAACCGCAGCGCAATCAATAGGAGGTGAACAGTGGCTGGTGCTGAAAATATAGCTAACTTGTTACGCAGGTTTTGCACACCAACAGATGGCTTTATAGGAGTCTAGAATGTATCCCATCATGCAAATGTTTCCTATTAGCAGGACAATAGATTTCTATAGCCCAACTACTGTTGTGAAAATCACTCAACTTGCAATGTATTCGATGCTTAAGTACTCTAAAGTGTTACATTTTTAACTCAAAACAGCATTTCTTCATCGACATCTTTATGCTTTTGTTAATCTTCTTGATCTTCTTCCTTTTTTCTGTAGCAATTTTGAGCAAATTGCTCAAGGGCCACGGTTGATTTGTCTGTGAAGATAACGTTATTGAAAATCTCGCCAGCTTTGATTCATGCCTGGGCCTGCAGGACACAAAGTTCTTTGTTTGTCAGACGAATCACTAGAATCATTGACTCACTCACGTGTTGAAAAGGGCGAGGAACGAGATGGAGTCACCATCCATGTCAGGCACACCTGTGAGCTCTGGTATTCCACCTCCGACGGGCAGAGTCAACATACGTGGCAGGTTTGTCAGGTCTTCGGTTCACCCTGACATTTCCATTTCTCTTCTGACAACTTGACCAACTGCTCACCAGGCACAGCAAAGGCCGCCCGGACCGTTATGCTGTTCTGCTATTCCAAGGATGTGTAACTGAAGAGAGATTCCATGAATGGGCACAGAATACATAGCCTTCCCACTGCGGACGTCTATTTCAGCACCGTTTCACGCTGCTCCGAGACAAGCATTGAGAAACAAAAATGTTCAAATATTCCATGATATTCTTAAGATATGTGTTGACTTGAATGTCTGCAAAATAATCAAGTTAGGTTTCTCCAGAAATAAATCATTAAAAATAACAAACTGGCTTTATTTAGAAATTAGAGAGAATGCCTCACCCCATGTTCAAGAATTGCCTTTTTTTCGGTCACTCTAGGTTAAATTACATTAAATTAATAACATTAAATAACATTTTTAAACAAAGCGATTATTATTATTATTAATTAATTTAGAATTATATAAAAGCCCCTTAGATATTCTCAGATATTCTCACAGGAAAATTATTGCGTCGATACTACAGAACAGTACAAAACAAGCGAGCACACATGGTTAATGTTCTGATCATTTAAAAAATAAATAATATATATATAACATTTTTCACCGAGCCTTTCCATAAGTCCACGCAAGTTTCTTCAACTCTCTTCTCACTGTAATTAGAGAGAAAAGCCTACAAATATTTTAGCATGGTTTCGCGCTGCTCTGAGGCAAGACTGGTCTTGATAAATCAATGAGATTTTTATTTTCACTTCATCTCTGTTTGGGTATTGGTTAGACAATAATTAGAAAATTAGGGTGCAGAAATGTTATGCTCTTAGTGTAACCTTTATTTAACTATGCAAGTCAATTAACTTCTTGCGGCGACCCATCCCGGATCCGGGATCGTGACTACGGCTCAAGCTCATTACCATAACGCAAAATGCAAAAAAATATTCTTAGAAATATTTAACCTCCACACATTAACGAGTCCAATAGCTCAAATGAAAGATAAACACCGTGTTCATCTACCCAGCAAGTCAGATTTCTAAAATGTTTTACGGCGAAAACATAGCACATATTTATATTAGACCACCACCGAAACAAAAGACGAGAGGCAGCCATTTTGTCCCAGAAAATATAAAATTATAAAAGCAGGATTAAAAAATAAATCATTCACTAACCCTTTGAAAATCTTCATCAGATGACAGTAATAGTACATGTTACACAATAAAAAAAAATCTATAATATGCCATTTATATCCATAAATCTCTGTTTACAATGACGACATTTCAAAAATGCTACTCAAATGTCCGGAGAAATGATGATAGCTCCGACAGATAACGTCAGATAACAAGCAATAAACATGACTAAATATACATGTTCTACATATAGTTACAAAGATACACTTCTTCTTAATGCAACCGCTGTATTACATTTATTTTTAACGTTACAGAATTCGTTCACTGGCTATACAATGAGATGGCGCTCAGATATTAGCAGTATGTCTCCTCTACGTTTGGAGTCCACAGAAACCCAAAATAACCACATAAATATTCCCTTACCTTTGATGTTCTTCGATCAGAAGACGTAGAAGGTGTCATACTTACCCAATACATCGTTTGGTTTCACGTTATGTGTCTCTGTATTAGCATATGCTAACAGCTTCAGCTGAAATGCACCCAAAATGACTTCTGGTCCCGCACTCTTGCGCATCAAAACTGTAAATTTACATATTATATGTTGACTAAACTGGTCAAACTATGTGCAGAATCGAGCTTTATGATGTTTTTAACATGTAAAACAATGATCAGTGCGAACAAACAAACCGCCTTCAATTGGTGTTTCTTGGAAAAGACGGTGCCCCAAATCGGCCGCGCGCAATAGAGTGCATGTATTTGAAAGTGACCCGAACATTTTCGCCCGCCAAACGACGAGGGCTCGCGGGATTCTCACAATGAACGCGCCATTTGAAAGCAGGCATCGCGCCGAACACATACATACTGTTCCCAGATCGGTAGCTGCCTGGGAAGGGTGGGGGCGATGACGTCAAAGTTGACCCAACTTTTCTCTTGACAAGAGAGAGTTTGGGAGAAAGGCTGCCCTGAGAGTTCTGCTTTACATACAGACATAATTTAAACGGTTTTAGAAACTTTAGAGTGTTTTCTATTCAATAATAATTATTATATGCATATATTAGCAATTTTGAAAAAATATTTTCAGTTTACTATGGGCACGCACTTCCTCCAAAGGGGGCAGTATTGAGGCCTAGTCTTGAGAGGTTAAGAACAAATTCTTAATTACAAGGACAGCCTACTCCTTCCTCGTGCCCTGCGGGGAGTCTTTAGCTATATAGCCCAGTAATGTACTGCCGACTGTCACGTTGTACAGTGCCATATTTTCCATTCCATCCTGAGGGAAACCAAGAGGGTTTTTTGTTTTCCTTGGAATAGAAAAAACATAATATGAATCAAATGAATTAAGCAAGTACCATTCAAAGTTTGGACACACCTACTCATTTCATTTTTTTTTTACTATTTACTACATTGTTGAATAATAGTGAAGACATCACAACTATGAAATAACACCCGTCTCCCGTGTGCCCTGCATTCTGTAATAATAATAATATAATATATGCCATTTAGCAGACGCTTTTATCCAAAGCGACTTACAGTCATGTGTGCATACATTCTACGTATGGGTGGTCCCGGGAAACGAACCCACTACCCTGGCGTTACAAGCGCCATGCTCTACCAACTGAGCTACAGAAGGACCACATGTCTGTAGTACAGACATGGCCTGCTCTCCCTTATGTAAGGAATTAGGCACCTTCCCATGTTTACTACAGTATGTATTGTAGACTGCACAGTAGCCTAATAAACAAATACACATTTCATTAATAAAATAATGATGAAAAAATACTCTTTCAAAATGCAGATGTTGATTTAGTTATGGATCCATAACGAATTACTATGGGAATAAATATCACTGATTTACAGAAATATTGGAACAAGGTTGTGTAATGAAGGCAAACATTTTAGAAACCTCCAATCCTGTAGCCTATTCCCCGAACGTCGCGTTGTACAGTGCCATATTTTCCATGCCATCCTAACAGAAACCTTGAGGGTTTTGTTTTTCTCTGAATAGAAACACCATAATATTAATCAAATGAATTAAACCAAATTTCTTAAAATCAATCCCATATACTATGTTACTACAAAAAAAAAATGTTTTCACTATGTCCTTTTGGGGTATTGTGTGTTGAGGGATTGATGAGGGAAAAATATTTTCATCCATTTTAGAATGAGGCTGTAGCGTAACAAAATGTGGAAAAAAGTGAAGGGGTCTGAATACTTTCCTAATGCACTGTATTTAATGAGATTATTAGTGATTCATTTACATTTGTCCCTCATTTAGCACATTTATTTTCAGTCATATCCAATACCAGGTGTATCAAACTCCGTTATTTGAATGATGCTGAGTCTGCGTATATGCAGATAGACAGACTAGAAATGTTTTAATAATTTCATTTTTTTGGGTGAAGCTTGCCACTCCCTTTAGCACACAACATGCTTCGATTCACCCTGTCACAAGGAGATGTATGGTTGATTTAAGAAGAAATGTTCAACCCTGTTACATGCAACCCTCTTACTTTATTTGGTACTTAATAGGCACTTATGATAGTCAAGTTGATCATGTGCTCTTTTTATGACCGAATGTTAAAATGAGGCGAATTTACACTTCTCAAAAGGCCCAGAATTGGTGGAATGATCCATGCCATGTTAGGGTACTAGGGGGTAACTAGCACCCCCTAAGAACAATGTTGAATTGCTGACACAAAAAAATAAAATTTTGGTATGTGCATTTAAACCTATGAAGGTCATGCTAAGGCAAATAAAATATAAAGTTAAATAAACACTTTTTAAGTTATTTCATGAAATGTTGTTTTTAGATAGGGGTGTTTTTTAAGTACCGGGGTAACTGCCCCCCGAGTAGAAGATTATGGCATAGAGTTTCACACAACTGTGTTAAAATCAATTTAATCAGTTTTATTTAGAAATGATTTAGTAAGTAATACTTAAAAGCTAAATCTAGCTGCCTTATTTTAATGATTTAAAAAAAATATTGGTGTAAATTGTGTTACACATGTCACTATTAATATCTGCACTATGAGTAGATTTGATGTAAAGTCCCTCTTTTTAACTCACCTGCACATTCATTTTCTTTGTTCTTTCATTGTTGCTTCTTTTTCTTACAATCCATTATGTACAATTTCACTAAATAGTATTGGAATAATGCAAGATTTTAAATCCCTGCAGTCTTTAAATTGACATTCAGGAGCAAAAGGTTTTCAATAGCTTTTTTTAAATTCATTAAAAATAAATATATTAATTGGAATATAATATTGGAATGGAATATAACTAATAACATGAAATAACACTGGAATATAACATTTAATAACAATAAATCATAAGTTAACCAATTCAGTGTAACATTGATGTTACATCTCTTTTGCTCTGCTATTGCACAACCCATGAGCCCACCTCCTGCAGTTCTCACACCTAATCCAGTCCCCACCTGTGACTGAAACCAGCACCTCACGGAAAAGACCCTCCGCACCCCCTTCTTTGGTGGCTGATGTGGCTTGTTGTGTTGCACCAACCTTCTTTGAAGAACCTGATTTGTTTTCTTACTCTCTCTCTCTTTTCTTCTTGTTGATGTTTCTGTCGAGCATTTTCCTCCAGCAACCTTTTGTAAGGTGAGGCTGTCAATACAGCTGCAGACTCTGCCTTCCTCTTCCTCTGCCTCGCCTCCTGGAGCCTCGGCCACAACTCCAATAGAACTGCTGCAGTTGTTGGTTGTTGGTTTAAGCAAAAACAACAGGAACACATGAGTATTGGTACAATAAACACTGCTAATCACTATATGCAAATATATATTCCCTAACAAATATATATTACCAACATTTGGAGCAAGGGTAGGCTGCACGGTGGAGGTTGTGGCGGAAGTAGATGTGGTGGAGGTAGAGGTTTTGGCGTTAGAGCTGGTGGCGGTGTAGGTAGAGCTAGTGATGGTGGCTGTAGTGGTGGCGGTGGTAGAGCTGGTAGCTGCATCGGTGGCAGCGGTAGAGCACTGTGGTTGAATGGATTCCTTGCATTGAAAATAAACGACCATAACAATACATTGGTGTAAGTACAATAAACACTTTCTACCAAGTAGATGCTTCTTCTGCTACTTTTCGTTTATAGATAACTTTATCTTACTGGCAATGGGCTCTGGCTCCTCTATAACCTCAGTGACCATGAGGTCTGCCTCTGTGAAGATGTCCTTCTCCAAAGGCCACAGCCCACTGGCCCAGAAGGCCTCCACTCCTCTCTCCACACTGGCCACCTTGTTATAGATCTTTGTGAAGAGTCTAGCCATTTGGTATATACATATCCTTTTCCCAGGATGCATCGTCATCCACTGATCTGCTGCCCTGTTGTAAAAGGATCAGACCCTTGAAAATGGTACGGTCTAACGGCTGCATTTTGTGACAGCCTCTTGCTGTCAGAACAGCCTCCGGGGTCTTATGGGAGTGGTGTTCATCGAGGATGAGGATGTGGGGTTCCTCAGGGGTGCAACCAACACTATGGCTGAAATTGTGGAGCCAGTCGACAAAGATGGTACTGTCGACTCAGCCTGAGTCACTCACCCTTCCAACGGGCTGTGCAGGTGCTCCAACCAGCAGCTGTTCGTTCATCCTCTTCCGAGGGAAGATGAAGAGGGGCAGTACGTACTGCCTCGCTACACTGATAGCACAAATGACTGTGACTGTGAAGCCACTCTGCGCTGGTCAACCATGCAACACGTTTTGTTCCCTCGGTGGCCACCACAGGCAACAGTTTCTGGACTTTTGTCCATGTTCCAAATCTTTGTTTTCCCGATGTCCCTGATGCTGTTTAAAATGTCCTTGTAGGCCATAAAAAAACTGGTCAACCTTAAGTTTATTAAAGCCCACGGCCCTCGCAAGACTGGTTGCTTGCAATACTCAAACTGACAGTTGAGGGTTGCGCTTCATTAAGCAACTGAACCAATCCACCCATGCATACCCCTTTCCTTTGATGAACCTGTGCTTGATTCCCATCCTCTCTGTCAGATCAAAGGCGAGTCTTCTCACGTCCCATGATGCGATTGACGAGGTCACTTTCAGACACGAAAGAGAAGACTGACGCCCCACCCATTTGGCTGAAGACTGAGTTTTTCACCTCCTTTCCTCTGTGGTGCCAGAGGAAAGGTACTCTAATAATAAGTACTCTAATAATGGTATCGAGTGAGAATGACTAACAACATCAGTGGGGGCCCTCTGGAGGTCAGGGCACATGCCCTGCGTGCCTGGTTGGTACTCAGCCATGAGTACTACAAGTTTAGTTAGCTGGCTCTATTAAACAGCCTGTGTAGTATTTTCTTCCAGATATCTGTGTGCCTTTTCCTCAATTAGTTATTAAAGGACCATAATAACATTGCTACAGTAACTGAGAAAAGTAACGCAGCAATGGGACAGATTATTAGAGTAAGTACCGAAAGGGGACGTGACCGGTGTTCTCATATTGTGCTGGCAAGCAGGCGATAGGCTCTTCTGTTGATCCGCGTCAGCTGCTATCATGAAACCCCACTGTGCAATCCTGTACAGAACTCCACCGAATAGTTTACGCCGGCGGCCAAGCGATTTTGAATGAGACGGCAGAGACCGTCTAATTTAGCTTTGATTAGAATTTCGATGCGCGCTATAATTCGGTAATTCCAAGGGGAAGATCAGTTTTGCATTCCGTGTCACGTTACGGCGACTGGGCTATCTGTCGCCATTAGGTTAGCCCTCCAATGGTAGGCTACTCGATTGACGGTTTTTAATCATATTTTTAGGTAGAAGTGTAGTTTTAGTCTAATGAGATCTGCGGTTTATTGATAGGCTTGGCTTCTGCGCTTTCAAGGATAAGACAACGACACGTCCGAGGAGCAATTGACTCGTGCGAGTGTTTTTTCTCATCTGTGTCCACGAGCTGAGGAGAAGAAGCCGCAATCATGTTCGAGGCGAGAGGGATTCTTTTTATTCTGCTTGACATAGCCTGTTTAATTATCGGTATGTATCTGGTTGGCTTGACTTGCGTATTATGTTGTTACATTGTAATGAGTTAACCTTGTTTCCGTAATGATGTTTTTGACAATCGCTGTCACGTGCATGCATAGGCTATGGCGTTGGGAGACCGTGGGTTTGAGATTCGATATTAGCCAGACATTCGGACCTTCAAATTCAATAGCTCGTTAACGACTTGAGGTACATACCTCAGGTTAAGCTGTTTACGAAGGCAAAAGTTGTACAACATTGCACAGGTCTTATTTTTTAATAATCATATGGTAACGGTGTAGGCAGTGTGGCTCACCGTCAACGCAACCAGTTCGGGACCGTCGACAAAGTACATGATCACAATATTGAAATGTCAATAACTCTTCAACCACATGACTTAGCAACATATTTTCAGTTGTCCATTATTCCTTACAAGGAGAGCTGTGTTGCACATCCGTTGGCTTTGTCATAAAATTATTATATAAAGAAATAATTTAATTAAAACAATTCTCACAATTCAATAGCTCCTTGATCACATGACCAAGGCACATCAAACCAATTTTGTATTGCTCAATGGAGAGGGGGCCACATTGCACACCCTTTGGTAAAAAAAAAAAGAAGCACATATACAATTTTATATAAATATTGAAAGTTTAGAATTTCAATAGCTGTTCACCCACGTGACTTAGCAACGTCATTTCAACTAATTTTACATGTAAATGCCAATATTGAATTATTATGCTGTTGTAGTTGGCTATACATGTTCATGGCTAGTGCAGAGAGAAGTTTCATACACAGGTCTGTAGAGATGTTAACCTCAAAGTCTAAGCCGTGGGGTAGGGGGGTTCTACTAAGCTAACATATGGAATTGTTTTAAGATAGCCTAATGATCCAAGGTATGACTATCTGATTTAGAATTTTAGGACCCGTTTAAGTATACTTTTTTTTAAATGAAATAATATTTTGATAAAATATAGAATTGCCTTTATTACTATAGCCCATAGAAACGCGTTGAATTGGGTTTGGCCTTGGGTAGTATCCAGATTGTCATACCGACCTTGTGCCATACCAGGATATTTGGTAGTACTGGCACTGAACACAAGGGGCACTATTTTCAAACCTCACAGATCTTCTGTTATCCAAAAGTCAACATTCCTAACATGTACATTTAAAATCCCATAGAGAATGCTAACTAAATTCTAACGAGCGCATTGCAAGCATTTTATACAGTCTGACTTAAAGTATTTGCAGGACAGACTCCCCAGTTCAAAGTTATACAAGTAACTAAAAAATGCTACTCATAGTTTGATGCATGCACAAAACAAATATTAGACAGCAAGGCTCTTGATCCATGAGGGGATACTGATCAAGAGCCTTGCTGTTGCCAAGCTAAGCTTGATTTTGGAAGTAACTAACCACTTAGCTAGATTGCTAACTAGCTATTAAATGAGCAAACCAATGCACAACTGCAGAACTTTAAGCACAGTTTAGATATAAGATGGCTATACTGAACAAAAATATAAACACAACATGTAAAGTGTTGGTCCCTTGTTTCATGAGCTGAAATGAAACATCACAGAAATGTTAAATGTGCACAAACATATTTTTTCTCTCAAATTTAGTGCAGAAATTTGTTTACATCCCTGTTAGTGAGCATTTCTCATTTGCCAAGATAATCCATCCACCTGACAGGTGTGGAATATCAAGAAGCTAATTAAAAAGCTTTATCAGTACACAGGTGCACCTTGTGCTGGGGGACAATAAAAGGCCACTCTAAAATGTGCAGTTTTGTCAAACACTACCACACATGTCTCAAGTTTTTAGGGAGTGTGCATTTGGTATGCTGACTGCAGGAATGTCCATCAGAGCTGTTGCCAGAGAATTTAATGTTTATTTCTCTGCCATAAGCTGCCTTCATCGTTTTAGAGAATTTGGCTGTTCGTCCAACCGGCCTCACAACCGCAGACCATGTGTAACGACGCCAGTCCACGACATCCACATCTGGCTTCTTCACCTGCGGAATCATCTGAGATCAGTCACCCAGAGAGCTGATAAAACTGTGGGTTTGCACAACTGAAGAATTTCTGAACAAACTGTCAGATAACATCTCAGGGAAGCTCATCTGCTTACTTATCGTCCTCACCAGGGTCTTGACCTGACTGCATTTTGGCGTCGTAACCGACTTAGTGGGAAATTGCTCACCTTCGATGGCGAATGACATGCTGGAGAAGTGTGCTCTTCACAGATGAATCCCGGTTTCAACTGTACCTGCAGATGGCAGACAGTGTGTATGACCTCGTGGGCGTGTGGTTTGCTGACGTCAACGTTGTGAACAAAAAATACATCTTAAGGTTTTGAAGTGTAAGAAAGCTCAGGAAATATTTCTGTTTTTTTGGACACATATTTAACCCTTTTATTTTTGTTGGCACAAAACTACCTCCATACTTCCATTAATTTGTATGGGTTACCTTCAGATAAGTCCCTTTACACCTGTAGGGGTCGTAGAGCAAAACAGAGAACATCATTGTGTTTGTGAGAGTCTCCCTTTCCACAGTGGGGTCATATCGGTCCGATTTTTGAGGTGTCTCATGGTCTGACAAACGTTGCTGTAGCTCGGCCACTTTCCACCGCAGATGGAAAGGCCAGTTTTATTGCTTCTTTTATCAGAGCAACAGTTTTCAGCTGTGCTAACATAATTGCTAAAGTGTTTTCTAATGATCAATTAGCCTTTTGAAATGATAAACTTGGATTAGCTAACACAATGTGCCTTGGGGTTGGGGTTGTTGCTGATAACGGGCTTCTGTACGCCTATGTAGCTATTCCATTCAAATCTGTAGTTTCCAGCTACAATAGTCATTCACAACCTTAACAATGTCTACTGTATTTCTGATACATTTTGTTATTTTCATGGACAAAAAAAATGTGCTTTTCTACCAAAAACATGGACATTTCTAAGTGACCCCAAACGTTTGAACGGTTGTGTGTGTTGGAATCTTTTTGCGAGAACTAAAGGCTATGCAATATGCCTTTCTATGTAAGGAATAATATACAATTGAAATGAGATTGCGTGGTTAAGGAGCTATTGAAACGTAAATATTGTGATCATGCACTTTGTTGACGGTCCCTAACGAGTTACATTGAAGGTGTGCCAGGCTTTCTAAACATTGCGGTGTGATTTATGAATCTCCGGTCCAAATTGGGGGACGTCAGACCTGGCAATGTATACCTTGTTTCCGTAATAAAGAGCCTAACCTGAGATGGGTAGCTCAAATCGTTCGCGAGCTATTGAAGTTCGAATGTCTGAATTTCTGTCCGATATTGAGTCTCAAGCCAAGGTGGAAGACCAAGGGTGTGGTTATATGTGTTGCATATTGGTCAAGCGAGGGTGCGGTGCATCTTTCTTCAATAACTTGATTATAAATCATAAACATCCGAACAAGTATTTTATTTACTGCTGCTGCTGGTTTACAGTAGTTGCTTGATGTTGATCAGTTTGTTGCGTTTGCAATGTAATAGACATTGGTAACAAATGTAACTGTTGCGGTCTTGAATGATTGTTGCAATGTAACTCCCGACAATTTGTAAGAACCATGGCGTGAGCATTGCTGTTGTTTAGATTGTATCGAGTTCCAGCCAACACCTCTATCGTGCATCCACACCATTATCTATTCAAAGCTGTCTTGTCTTCTATTTCAGGCAATATTGAATTGCCATTTATTTGTGATGATTTATCCATTGTTGCCTGGAAACATATTGTGTTAGAGATTCTCTTAATTAAGAGCTTTATGGATAACCCAACCTGTCTCAGCATATACTTATGAATTCTAAAATCATTACCTGGTCAATTTGTGTCAATTCTGCACTCATGCATTTTGTAATTTAGGCTACTTCTAACAATGCCTGGTTTATGAGATACTAGGCCTAAGTAATATAACATATAAAGTTCTGATAATCTCCTTTTCAGATTATGACTCATCTCAATAGGTTTGTGTAGGGGTTTAATCTCATTCTGAATTATGGAAGTCCTGGATGAGTCATAGATAATGTATTCCAAAGTGCAGTGATCTAATTTAATTTCCCTGTGTGCTGAACGTTATCTAAGAGGCCCATGAACCTCAACATGTGAAGTTAATAGGACCGTGACAAATTAAAGCTAAGAATCGATTTTATTTGGGGGAATTAAGGCATATACAGTTACCATTTTCCATCCTTAGTTTTAGAAAAATGATTTGCCTTCTGTAAAATGTAAGAAGCATTGCCTTGTGCCTTGTAATTCTGTTACCAAAAACCCACATATTGTAAAGATATTTAAAAATGTCTCTCCCTCATGAGGATGAAAGTTCGCAGAATTAAGTAAAGGTAGACTTACCAATTAGTTGGTGTTTTACTGATATCACATTTGTTTATGAATTAATAAGTGATTAAAACTCGTAATTTTGTAACAGAATTACAGAAAAATCTGTAACGAAATTACAGCAATTGAATTGGCTACAATGGGAACTCATAGTAGTCACAAACCACAGTTGGGTCACCTGCTTACTGTCCTGTCCTCCCACTGACACACTGTTATGTTCAGCTGTTTTCTTTCTGTTGTCTGGTGGTCAAAGCAAGACTGTGAAAACGACAGTCTGGACAATCCTTCCCTCTTACTCCCTCCCTCTCTGCCGCCCTCTCTCGCTCTCCCTCTCTCTTTCCAGTTAATGTCACCTCTCCCTGCTCTTACTGACAGCTACAATGGCACCACCACCGACCCGCTTTCCATTTACTGTAACAAGCCAAATCGAATTTAATTTGTCACACGCACCAATACAACCGGTGTAGACTTTACTGTGAAATGCTTACTTTACGATCCTTTTCCCAACAATGCAGAGTTAAAAAGTAATAAATTCGCACACAAAGGAAATTGTAACATAATAAAATAATATACAAGGAGTACCGGTACCGAGTCAATGTGCAGGGATTTGAGGTAATATGCACATGTAGATAAGGGGTCAAAGTAACAAGGCAATCAGGATAGATAATAAACAGAGTAGCAGCGTATGTGAAGTGTGATTGTGTGTGGAGTCGATATGCATTTGTGTGTGTGGTTGGAGGCCAGTGAGTGTGCATAGAACCGGGGCAAGAGAGTCCATGCAAATCAAAAGGGGATCAATGCAAATAGTTGGGGTAGACATTTGATTAACTGTTCAGCCGTCTTATGGCTTGGGGGTAGAAGCTATTCAGGAGCCTTTTGGTCCCAAATTCGGTGCTCTCTGCTGCCTCTTGCTGTGCGGTAGCAGAGGGAACAGTCTATGGACTTAGGTGACTGGAGTCTTGGCCATCCAGGACCTGGTATAGAGTTCCTGGATGGCAGGGAGCTCGGCCACAGTGATGTACTGGGCCGTACGCACTACCCTCTGTAGCGCCTACGGTCAGATGCCAAGCAGTTGCCATACTAAGTGGTGATGCAGCCAGTCAAGATGCTCTCAATGGTGCAGCTGTAGAACAGTGAGGATCTTACAGCCCATGACAAATATTTTCGGCATCCTGAGCAGTGGTGATTTTAGCATGGAAATCTTGGTGGGGCAAAAATAAAGTGGAATGCATGCCAGGGAAGTCTCTAAACAATACATTACTTGCACTATAACGGTGACAAACAGTGCCCACATAAAGTTGTCCCAACAGCAGTCCCAACATCTTACCACTGCTACACCTGGCTTTCAGCAGAGCCTTGTCTGGCAGCGAAACAGTTAATTCAGCCTCATTTACTGCCTTTAAAAAAAAACAGCTTATATAGCTGACTTGCTTAAACACATTTCTA
This sequence comes from Oncorhynchus keta, assembly GCF_023373465.1. Lineage (NCBI taxonomy): Eukaryota > Metazoa > Chordata > Actinopteri > Salmoniformes > Salmonidae > Oncorhynchus > Oncorhynchus keta. The sequence continues at coordinate 43,257,983 of NC_068429.1, forward strand.
ATGACAATTGAGATGTACAAACTATGGCATAAGGGGACGACAAGCGGATAAGAGGCAATCCCTAATTTTGATGAAGACATTAACGAGCGAGCTAGGACGGACGTAGTCAATATAACTATTTGTTTAGCACTTTTGAAATGTACAGCGACAGAATTCAGAACATGGGCCGTTCTTACAGTATTCTCCCTGTACACCAAGTTAGTGTAGGAGAAATAAAGGGGGCATATAAGCAGACAATGAAAGCTCTTTCAATATTTGATTATTATGTTTCTCTCGAACAGGTTATAGGCTACAGCAGAACAGTAGGTGAAATTAAGAGGAGTAAATAAACCACATTATTAGGGTGAGGCACATGGGCTACTAACATCTTACTACACAACATACACTTAGTATTACTTTCTTATCTACAGTATACATATCTCCCTGGCATATGAATCAGCATACAATACATTTTTCGACTCACATTGTTGTGCTCGGCTCACTTGAACAGGAAGGTGGTGCGGCGGTCCTCAGAGTTAAGTTGTTTTGAGCGTAGCACAAATCATGCTTCATTGACAGCATGGCCAATATCGAATGTTTATCATTTAAAACTTAATCCCAGATTTGGGACCACACAGCCACTGTCACTGATTCCTTCCAAACCAGTTGTTGAATTTGCTATTTCCAACTGGTGTAATGTTTGTTCAATGGCCGATGAGCACCGATGTGTTTTTATCTATAATTTCTCTTCGTATGAAAAGGATTTGCCAGTAGATTGTCGACTTGATTTATGATGACTGCTAGCTAAGATTGGACTGATCATGTCAACATAATACCTTCACAATCAAAGCTACTGTGGGGCAGCAGGTAGCCTAGTGAGCGTTGGGACAGTAAACGAGAGGTTGCTGGATCGAATCCCCGGGCCGACAAGGTAAAATTCTGTCGTTCTGCCCAAGCAAGGTAGTTAACCCACTGTTCCCCGGGCGCCAAAGAAGTGAATGTTGATTTAAGGCAGCCCCCCGCACCTCTCTGATACAGAGGGGTTGGGTTAAATGTGGAAGACTTTTTCAGTTGTACAACTGACTAGGTATCCCCTTTTTCCTCCTAAATAAAACATGATTTGATGTCATTTTATCTGTGGCCAATGACCTTGAGCCTTCTTGGATGGGCACTTCTATGGCAGCAGCCGAAGGGATAGAATTTTCAATGTTTCTTCTTACACTTGGCAGTGACGTAAAGTCCCCATGAGTGACAGAACACTGAGCCAGTCATGATGCAAAACTGTGTTTTCTGCTGCCTTGCCCCACCACCACAGAAGGCACTGAGCTAGGCTGAAACACCTGCATTTTGGAGCTGCCTTACAAACATGGTCTCTTTTTTGTTTTGTTGAGTATGTGGCTTTATTAACTCAATGATAAAAATGATATATATATATATACAGTGCCTTGCGAAAGTATTCGGACCCCTTGAACTTTTGCGACCTTTTGCCACATTTCAGGCTTCAAACATAAAGATATAAAACTGTATTTTTTTGTGAAGAATCAACAACAAGTGGGACACAATCATGAAGTGGAACGACATTTATTGGATATTTCAAACTTTTTTAACAAATCAAAAACTGAAAAATTGGGCGTGCAAAATTATTCAGCCCCCTTCAGTTAATACTTTGTAGCGCCTCCTTTTGCTGCGATTACAGCTGTAAGTCGCTTGGGGTATGTCTCTATCAGTTTTGCACATCGAGAGACTGACATTTTTTCCAATTCCTCCTTGCAAGACCGCTCGAGCTCATTGAGGTTGGATGGATAGCATTTGTGAACAGCAGTTTTCAGTTCTTTACACAGATTCTCGATTGGATTCAGGTCTGGACTTTGACTTGGCCATTCCAACACCTGGATATGTTTATTTTTTAACCATTCCATTGTAGATTTTGCTTTATGTTTTGGATCATTGTCTTGTTGGAAGACAAACCTCTGTCCCAGTCTCAGGTCTTTTGCAGACTCCATCAGGTTTTCTTCCAGAATGGTCCTGTATTTGGCTTTAAACTTCTTCACAACAGTATCTCGGACCTGCCTGGTGTGTTCCTTGTTCTTCATGATGCTCTCTGTGCTTTTAACGGACCTCTGAGACTATCACAGTGCAGGTGCATTTATACAGAGACTTGATTACACACCGGTGGATTGTATTTATCATCATTAGTCATTTAGGTCAACATTGGATCATTCAGAGATCCTCACTGAACTTCTGGAGAGAGTTTGCTGCACTGAAAGTAAAGGGGCTGAGTAATTTTGCATGCCCAATTTCAGTTTTGTGATTTGTTAAAAAAGTTTGAAATATCCAATAAATGTCGTTCCACTTCATGATTGTGTCCCGCTTGTTGTTGATTCTTCACAAAAAAAAGACAGTTTTATATCTTTATGTTTGAAGCCTGAAATGTGGCAAAAGGTCGCAAAGTTCAAAGGGGCAGAATACTTTCGCAAGGCACTGTGTGTATATATATATATATATATATATATATCATTTTTTACTTTGTTTGCAAACTGATATGTGACATGTATTAATGCCAAAATAACATGCAAAAAAGGCAAGCTCCCCAAATATATATATATAATTTGCAAAAATGTGGGGCTCAAAACAGGTGGGACTCTGAATGACAGGTCGCTACTGCTCCTGAGGGGGAAGAGGCATTTTCATGCCCTCTTCACGACTGTGTTGTTGATGTGGACTCTGAGGAACTTGAAGCGTTCAGTTGTTGATGTGGACTCTGAGGAACTTGAAGCGTTCGACCTGCTCCACTATCGGCGTGAACAGGGGCGGCTCGGCCCTGCGTTTCCTGTAGTGCAAGATCAGCTCCTTCGTCTTGCTGATGTTGAGAGGTTGTTAAATAAACCATTGCCAGGTCTCTGACCTCCCTATAGGTTGTCTTATCGTCGTCGGTGATCGTGTCTCTGGCATACTTAATGACGGCGTTGGAGTCGTGCGCGACCAAGCAGTCTTGGGTGAAGGAGGGGACTAAATTATTCCATATGTGGTTACTACATGATTCCATGTGTTATTTCATAGTTTTGATGTCGTCACTATTATTCTACAATGTAGAAAATAGTAAACAGAAACACCCTGGAATGAGTAGGTGTCCAAACGTTTAACTGGTACTGTACATGGACACAATAAATACAACAGAGTAACTCTACATGTAATAACATGATTATAAACAGAGCAAATGAATGGAATACAGTATTGACGGCAATAGCACAACATCGATAGTGATAAATAGAACAAAGGACTGTATGAATATAAATAAACATGTAATAACATGCAGTGCACGACCAGCTAGATGTCCTTAGCCAATCAGAGGGTGCATGGTCAGTTCAGAGTGTGGGGCAAGCAGGCACCAGCTGATTGGCTGAGACCCATGGGCTGTGCGCTGATCGATATCTCACAATGAGGAGAGGTGGACTCTGCAGAGCCAGCCAAACGTAAACCGATGTGCACATAAACAATGTGAAATAGTGTCTACAATGAGTGTTTTTATTCACTTTGATTAGCAAATGGTGCCGTGGGACCTCTGTTAAGGACCCTCGTCCAACTACGTCAGCATTTGCAAATGGCTGATTTATAGAATTTGTTAAATGGACGTCCAGCTGGTGTTGTTAGCAATAGCATAGGGCTAAGTATGTCAGGTTATCTGATGGTTGAAAAGGCTTGTTCCATCGCGTGCCACTATGTCCAAGATTTTATTTGGTAGATGAGGATTTAGAGACTCAACGATTCAAACTGTTTCTAATCTTCACAAGTATGGCCCCTCAATCACCAATGTCATAGATTTGTGACTACGGATAACTTCATAGCTGTCTCTTGAAATTGTGGTCTATCGGTAAATCCTAGGGATGTGTGTGTTTTGTCAGGCTTGCTCACGTAACTAAACCCATATGGTTGGTTTTAAGTTACTCTGCCGGTCGCAAGAAACCTTCATGTACATATCATGGCAGCCTGTGTGTGGTGCTTTTACCTCTGCACTTTCACAGACAACCAAGTAACCTAAACATGGAAGATTCCTAGCCTAGTATTAATGGAGTGTATTGGTGCATGGATATCTCTGCACTGAAGCTTAACCATGACCACAGTCCTCCCTTGTCCTCTTTGAAGAGAGGAGGCCAAGACAGGATCAGATTATGAGAGAGAGAGAGAGAGGGAGGGAAGGGAGTCCTGGGATGTTGTTGTGGCCTGCTGTGTTTTACACACCCACAGGCGCTCTCAGCTGTCACTGCCACTCAATTTAACGGGGTGGCACAGCTGACAATGAGAAATGAAAAACCCAGATATAGTTACCAGACAGGAAAGAGAGAGCAGCTCGGAAGGTTTGGTTGTGGCTGGCTACTAGGCTATAGGTAGCAGGGTTGGGGTCAATTACATTTTCAATTCAAGTCAAAAACTCCTCAAAACAATATAAATTCACTTCCTAATTGACAGAGTAGTAAACTGAATTGACCCCAACCCTGTTGGACGTGTACTCGGAACATGCACTGACCAGCTGGCAAGTGTTTTCACTAACATTTTCAACCTGTCCCTGACCCGGTCTGTAATACCAACTTGTTTCAAGCAGACTACCATAGGTAGTGCCCAAGAACGCCAAGGTAACCTGCCAAAATTACCATTGCCCCGTAGCACTCGCAAATATAGCCATGAAATACTTTGAAAGGTTGGTCATGGCTTACATCAACACCATCATCCCAGCCACCCTGGACGCACTCTAATTCAAATCCCGCTCCAACAGATCCACAGATGAAAAAATCTCTATTGCACTCGACACTGCCCTCACCCACGTGGACAAATCAAATCAAATGTTATTTGTCACATACACATGGTTAGCAGATGTTCATGCGAGTGTAGCGAAATGCTTGTGCTTCTAGTTCCGACAATGCAGTAATAACCAACAAGTAATCTAACTAACAATTCCAAAACTACTGTCTTATACACAGTGTAAGGGGATAAAGAATATGTACATAAGGATATATGAATGAGTGATGGTACAGGGCAGCATACAGTAGATGGTATCGAGTACAGTATATACATATGAGTATGTAGACAAAGTAAACAAAGTGGCATAGTTAAAGTGGCTAGTGATACATGTATTACATAAGGATGCAGTCGATGATATAGAGTACACTATATACGTATGCATATGAGATATATAATGTTACTTACCCTACATTATTAAAGGTAGCATTGTTTAAAGTGGCTAGTGATATATTTACATTTCCCATCAATTCCCATTATTAAAGTGGCTGGAGTTGAGTCAGTGTCAGTGTGTTGGCAGCAGCCACTCAATGTTAGTGGTGGCTGTTTAACAGTCTGATGGCCTTGAGATAGAAGCTGTTTTTCAGTCTCTCGGTCCCAGCTTTGATGCACCTGTACTGACCTCGCCTTCTGGATGATAGCGGGGTGAACAGACAGTGGCTCGGGTGGTTGATGTCCTTGATGATCTTTATGGCCTTCCTGTAACATCGGGTGGTGTAGGTGTCCTGGAGGGCAGGTAGTTTGCCCCCGGTGATGCGTTGTGCAGACCTCACTACCCTCTGGAGAGCCTTACGGTTGAGGGCGGAGCAGTTGCCGTACCAGGCGGTGATGCAGCCCGCCAGGATGCTCTCGGTTGTGCATCTGTAGAAGTTTGTGAGTGCTTTTGGTGACAAGCCAAATTTCTTCAGCCTCCTGAGGTTGAAGAGGCGCTGCTGCGCCTTCTTCATGACGCTGTCTGTGTGAGTGGACCAATTCAGTTTGTCTGATGTGTATGCCGAGGAACTTAAAACTTGCTGCCCTCTCCACTACTGTTCCATCGATGTGGATAGGGGGGTGTTCCCTCTGCTGTTTCCTGAAGTCCACAATCATCTCCTTAGTTTTGTTGACGTTGAGTGTGAGGTTATTTTCCTGACACCACACTCCGAGGGCCCTCACCTCCTCCCTGCAGGCCGTCTCGTCGTTTTTGCTAATCAAGCCTACCACCATCAAGCCTACCACAAAAGGCATACCGACGTAAAAATGCTGTTCATTGACTACAGCTCAGTGTTCAACACCATAGTGCCCT